>NW_026903548.1:0-3149 GCF_024500385.1 Phyllopteryx taeniolatus
TCTTTTCCTTTCGGCTTGTCCCGTTAGGGGTCGCCACAGCGCGTCATCCTTTTCCATGAGAGCCTATCTCCTGCATCCTCCTCTCGAACACCAACTGCCATCATGTCTTCCCTCACGACATCCATCAACCTTCTCTTTGGTCTTCCTCTAGCTCTCTTGCCTGGCAGCTCCATCCTCATCATCCTTCTACCAATATACTCACTCTCTCTCCTCTGGACGTGTCCAAACCATTGAAGTCTGCTCTCTCTAACTTTGTCTCCAAAACATCGAACCTTGGCTGTCCCTCTGATGAGCTCATTTCTAATTTTATCCAACCTGGTCACTCCGAGAGCGAACCTCAACATCTTCATTTCCGCCACCTCCAGCTCTGCTTCCTGTTTCTCTTCAGTGCCACTGTCTCTAATCCATACATCATGGCTGGCCTCACCACTGTTTTATAAACTTTGCCCTTCATCCTAGCAGAGACTCTTCTGTCACATAACACACCTGACACCTTCCTCCACCCGTTCCAACCTGCTTGGACCCGTTTCTTCACTTCCTGACCACACTCACCATTGCTCTGGACGGTTGACCCCAAGTATTTAAAGTCCTCTACCCTTGCCATCTCTTCTCCCTGTAGCCTCATTCTTCCCCCACCACCCCTCTCATTCATGCACATATATTCTGTTTTACTTCGGCTAATCTTCATTCCTCTTCTTTCCAGTGCATGCCTCCATCTTTCTAACTGTTCCTCCAGCTGCTCCCTGCTTTCACTGCAGATCACAATGTCATCTGCAAACATCATGGTCCACGGGGATTCCAGTCTAACCTCATCTGTCAGCCTATCCATCACCACTGCAAAAAGGAAGGGGCTCAGGGCTGATCCCTGATGCAGTCCCACGTCCACCTTAAATTCTTCTGTCACACACCGACAGCACACCTCACCGCTGTTCTGCTGCCCTCGTACATGTCCTGTATTATTCTAACATACTTCTCTGCCACTCCAGACTTCCGCATGCAGTACCACAGTTCCTCTCTGGTACTCTGTCATAGGCTTTCTCTAGATCTACAAAGACACAATGTAGCTCCTTCTGACCTTCTCTGTACTTTTCCATCAACATCCTCAAGGCAAATAATGCATCTGTGGTACTCTTTCTAGGCATGAAACCATACTGTTGCTCGCAAATACTCACTTCTGTCCTGAGTCTAGCCTCCACTACTCTTTCCCATAACTTCATTGTGTGGCTCATCAACTTTATTCCTCTATAGTTGCCACAGCTCTGCACATCACCTTTGTTCTTAAAAATGGGCACCAGTACACTTTTCCTCCATTCCTCAGGCATCTTCTCACGCACTAGAATTCTATTGAACAAGCTGGTCAAAAACTCCACAGCCACCTCTCCTAGATGCTTCCATACCTCCACAGGAATGTCATCAGGACCAACTGCCTTTCCATTTTTCATTCTCTTAATGCCTTTCTAACTTCCCCCTTACTAATCATTGCCACTTCCTGGTCCACCACACTTGCCTCTTCTACTCTCCCTTCTCTATCATTTTCCTCATTCATCAACTCCTCGAAGTATTCTTTCCATCTACCTAGCACACTGCTGGCACCAGTCAACATATTTCCATCTCTATCCTTAATCACCCTAACCTGCTGCACATCCTTCCCATCTCTATCCCTCTGTCTGGCCAGCCTGTATAGATCCTTTTCTCCTTCTTTAGTGTCCAACCTGCCATACATGTCATCATATGCCTCTTGTTTTGCCTTTGCCACCTCTACCTTTGCCCTGTGTCGCATCTCAATGTATTCCTTTCGCCTCTCCTCGGTCCTCTCAGTGTCCCACTTCTTCTTAGCTAACCGTTTTCCTTGTATGATTTCCTGTACTGTGAGGTTCCACCACCAAGTCTCCTTCTCTCCTTTCCTGCCAGAAGATACACCAAGTACTCTCCTGCCTGCTTCTCTGATCACCTTGGCTGCAGTGGTCCAGTCTTCTGGAAGCTCTTCCCGTCCACCGAGAGCCTGTATCACCTCTTCCCGAAAAGCTGCACAACACTCGTCCTGTCTCAGCTTCCACCACATGGTTCTCTTCTCTGCCTTTGTCTTCCTAATTTTCCTCCCCACCACCAGAGTCATCTTACACACCACCATCCTATGCTGTCTAGCCACACTCTCCCCTACCACTACCTTACAGTTGGTAACCTCCTTCAGATTACATCGTCTGCACAAGATGTAATCCACCTGTGTGCTTCTACCTCCGCTCTTGTAGGTCACCCTATGTTCGTGCCTCTTCTGGAAAAAAGTGTTCACTACAGCCATTTGCATCCTTGTTGCAAAGTCTACCACCATCTGTCCCTCCAAGTTCCTTTCCTGGATACCGTACTTACCCATCACTTCTTCATCACCCCTTATTACCTTCACCAACATGTCCATTACAATCTGCACCAATTACGACTCTCTCTCTGTCTGGGATGCTCAGAACTACATCATCTAGCTCCTTCCAGAATTTCTCTTTCACCTCTAGGTCACATCCTACCTGTGGGGCATAGCCACTAATCACATTACACATAACACCCTCAATTTCAAATTTCAGCCTCATCACTCGATCTGATACTCTTTTCACCTCCAAGACATTCTTAGCCAACTCTTCTTTTAAAATAACCCCGACTCCATTTCTCTTCCCATCTACACCATGGTAAAATAATTTAAACCCTGCCCCTAAACTTCTAGCCTTACTGCCTTTCCACCTGGTCTCCTGGACACACAATATATCAACCTTTCTCCTAATCATCATGTCAACCAACTCCCGAGATTTTCCTGTCATAGTCCCAACATTCAAAGTCCCCACATTCAGTTCTAGGCTCTGTGTTTTCCTCTTCTCTTTCTGCCGAAGAACCCGCTTTCCACCTCTTCTTCTTCTTCTTTGACTTTGACTTCGACCCACAGTAGCTGAATTTCCAACAGCGCCCTGCAGGTTGACGGCGCCGGTGGCGGACGTTGTTAACCCGGGCCACGACCGATCCGGTATGGAATTCTTTGGATGAACGCTCATATTTGTTTGGCAAGGTTTTAAGCCGGATGCCCTTCCTGACGCAACCCTCTGCATTTATCCGGGCTTGGGACCGGCCTACAGTTTGCACTGACTTGTGCCCCCCCATAGGGCTGCATT
>NW_026903549.1:0-3148 GCF_024500385.1 Phyllopteryx taeniolatus
TTCTTCTTTTCCTTTCGGCTTGTCCCGTTAGGGGTCGCCACAGCGTGTCATCCTTTTCCATGAGAGCCTATCTCCTGCATCCTCCTCTCGAACACCAACTGCCATCATGTCTTCCCTCACGACATCCATCAACCTTCTCTTTGGTCTTCCTCTAGCTCTCTTGCCTGGCAGCTCCATCCTCATCATCCTTCTACCAATATACTCACTCTCTCTCCTCTGGACGTGTCCAAACCATTGAAGTCTGCTCTCTCTAACTTTGTCACCAAAACATCGAACCTTGGCTGTCCCTCTGATGAGCTCATTTCTAATTTTATCCAACCTGGTCACTCCGAGAGCGAACCTCAACATCTTCATTTCCGCCACCTCCAGCTCTGCTTCCTGTTTTCTCTTCAGTGCCACTGTCTCTAATCCGTACATCATGGCTGGCCTCACCACTGTTTTATAAACTTTGCCCTTCATCCTAGCAGAGACTCTTCTGTCACATAACACACCTGACACCTTCCTCCACCCGTTCCAACCTGCTTGGACCCGTTTCTTCACTTCCTGACCACACTCACCATTGCTCTGGACGGTTGACCCCAAGTATTTAAAGTCCTCTACCCTTGCCATCTCTTCTCCCTGTAGCCTCATTTTTCCCCCACCACCCCTCTCATTCATGCACATATATTCTGTTTTACTTCGGCTAATCTTCATTCCTCTTCTTTCCAGTGCATGCCTCCATCTTTCTAACTGTTCCTCCAGGTGCTCCCTGCTTTCACTGCAGATCACAATGTCATCTGCAAACATCATGGTCCACGGGGATTCCAGTCTAACCTCATCTGTCAGCCTATCCATCACCACTGCAAAAAGGAAGGGGCTCAGGGCTGATCCCTGATGCAGTCCCACGTCCACCTTAAATTCTTCTGTCACACCGACAGCATACCTCACCGCTGTTCTGCTGCCCTCGTACATGTCCTGTATTATTCTAACATACTTCTCTGCCACTCCAGACTTCCGCATGCAGTACCACAGTTCCTCTCTGGGTACTCGGTCATAGGCTTTCTCTAGATCTACAAAGACACAATGTAGCTCCTTCTGACCTTCTCTGTACTTTTCCATCAACATCCTCAAGGCAAATAATGCATCTGTGGTACTCTTTCTAGGCATGAAACCATACTGTTGCTCGCAAATACTCACTTCTGTCCTGAGTCTAGCCTCCACTACTCTTTCCCATAACTTCATTGTGTGGCTCATCAACTTTATTCCTCTATAGTTGCCACAGCTCTGCACATCACCTTTGTTCTTAAAAATGGGCACCAGTACACTTTTTCTCCATTCCTCAGGCATCTTCTCACGCACTAGAATTCTATTGAACAAGCTGGTCAAAAACTCCACAGCCACCTCTCCTAGATGCTTCCATACCTCCACAGGAATGTCATCAGGACCAACTGCCTTTCCATTTTTCATTCTCTTTAATGCCTTTCTAACTTCCCCCTTACTAATCATTGCCACTTCCTGGTCCACCACACTTGCCTCTTCTACTCTCCCTTCTCTATCATTTTCCTCATTCATCAACTCCTCGAAGTATTCTTTCCATCTACCTAGCACACAGCTGGCACCAGTCAACATATTTCCATCTCTATCCTTAATCACCCTAACCTGCTGCACATCCTTCCCATCTCTATCCCTCTGTCTGGCCAGCCTGTATAGATCCTTTTCTCCTTCTTTAGTGTCCAACCTGCCATACATGTCATCATATGCCTCTTGTTTTGCCTTTGCCACCTCTACCTTTGCCCTGTGTCGCATCTCAATGTACCTTTCGCCTCTCCTCGGTCCTCTCAGTGTCCCACTTCTTCTTAGCTAACCGTTTTCCTTGTATGATTTCCTGTACTGTGAGGTTCCACCACCAAGTCTCCTTCTCTCCTTTCCTGCCAGAAGATACACCAAGTACTCTCCTGCCTGCTTCTCTGATCACCTTGGCTGCAGTGGTCCAGTCTTCTGGAAGCTCTTCCCGTCCACCGAGAGCCTGTATCACCTCTTCCCGAAAAGCTGCACAACACTCGTCCTGACTCAGCTTCCACCACATGGTTCTCTTCTCTGCCTTTGTCTTCCTAATTTTCCTCCCCACCACCAGAGTCATCTTACACACCACCATCCTATGCTGTCTAGCCACACTCTCCCCTACCACTACCTTACAGTTGGTAACCTCCTTCAGATTACATCGTCTGCACAAGATGTAATCCACCTGTGTGCTTCTACCTCCGCTCTTGTAGGTCACCCTATGTTCGTGCCTCTTCTGGAAAAAAGTGTTCACTACAGCCATTTGCATCCTTGTTGCAAAGTCTACCACCATCTGTCCCTCCAAGCTCCTTTCCTGGATACCGTACTTACCCATCACTTCTTCATCACCCTTATTACCTTCACCAACATGTCCATTACAATCTGCACCAATTACGACTCTCTCTCTGTCTGGGATGCTCAGAACTACATCATCTAGCTCCTTCCAGAATTTCTCTTTCACCTCTAGGTCACATCCTACCTGTGGGGCATAGCCACTAATCACATTACACATAACACCCTCAATTTCAAATTTCAGCCTCATCACTCGATCTGATACTCTTTTCACCTCCAAGACATTCTTAGCCAACTCTTCTTTTAAAATAACCCCGACTCCATTTCTCTTCCCATCTACACCATGGTAAAATAATTTAAACCCTGCCCCTAAACTTCTAGCCTTACTGCCTTTCCACCTGGTCTCCTGGACACACAATATATCAACCTTTCTCCTAATCATCATGTCAACCAACTCCCGAGATTTTCCTGTCATAGTCCCAACATTCAAAGTCCCCACATTCAGTTCTAGGCTCTGTGTTTTCCTCTTCTCTTTCTGCCGAAGAACCCGCTTTCCACCTCTTCTTCTTCTTCTTCTTTGACTTTGACTTCGACCCACAGTAGCTGGATTTCCAACAGCGCCCTGCAGGTTGACGGCGCCGGTGGCGGACGTTGTTAACCCGGGCCACGACCGATCCGGTATGGAATTCTTTGGATGAACGCTCATATTTGTTTGGCAAGGTTTTAAGCCGGATGCCCTTCCTGACGCAACCCTCTGCATTTATCCGGGCTTGGGACCGGCCTACAGTTTGCACTGACTTGTGCCCCCCATAGGGCA
>NW_026903550.1:0-3139 GCF_024500385.1 Phyllopteryx taeniolatus
GGGGGCACAAGTCAGTGCAAAACTGTAGGCCGGTCCCAAGCCCGGATAAATGCAGAGGGTTGCGTCAGGAAGGGCATCCGGCTTAAAACCTTGCCAAACAAATATGAGCGTTCATCCAAAGAATTCCATACCGGATCGGTCGTGGCCCGGGTTAACAACGTCCGCCACCGGCGCCGTCAACCTGCAGGGCGCTGTTGGAAATTCAGCTACTGTGGGTCGAAGTCAAAGAAGAAGAAGAAGAAGAGGTGGAAAGCGGGTTCTTCGGCAGAAAGAGAAGAGGAAAACACAGAGCCTAGAACTGAATGTGGGGACTTTGAATGTTGGGACTATGACAGGAAAATCTCGGGAGTTGGTTGACATGATGATTAGGAGAAAGGTTGATATATTGTGTGTCCAGGAGACCAGGTGGAAAGGCAGTAAGGCTAGAAGTTTAGGGGCAGGGTTAAAATTATTTTACCATGGTGTAGATGGGAAGAGAAATGGAGTCGGGGTTATTTTAAAAGAAGAGTTGGCTAAGAATGTCTTGGAGGTGAAAAGAGTATCAGATCGAGTGATGAGGCTGAAATTTGAAATTGAGGGTGTTATGTGTAATGTGATTAGTGGCTATGCCCCACAGGTAGGATGTGACCTAGAGGTGAAAGAGAAATTCTGGAAGGAGCTAGATGATGTAGTTCTGAGCATCCCAGACAGAGAGAGAGTCGTAATTGGTGCAGATTGTAATGGACATGTTGGTGAAGGTAATAAGGGTGATGAAGAAGTGATGGGTAAGTACGGTATCCAGGAAAGGAACTTGGAGGGACAGATGGTGGTAGACTTTGCAACAAGGATGCAAATGGCTGTAGTGAACACTTTTTTCCAGAAGAGGCACGAACATAGGGTGACCTACAAGAGCGGAGGTAGAAGCACACAGGTGGATTACATCTTGTGCAGACGATGTAATCTGAAGGAGGTTACCAACTGTAAGGTAGTGGTAGGGGAGAGTGTGGCTAGACAGCATAGTATGGTGGTGTGTAAGATGACTCTGGTGGTGGGGAGGAAAATTAGGAAGACAAAGGCAGAGAAGAGAACCATGTGGTGGAAGCTGAGACAGGACGAGTGTTGTGCAGCTTTTCGGGAAGAGGTGATGCAGGCTCTCGGTGGACGGGAAGAGCTTCCAGAAGACTGGACCACTGCAGCCAAGGTGATCAGAGAAGCAGGCAGGAGAGTACTTGGTGTATCTTCTGGCAGGAAAGGAGAGAAGGAGACTTGGTGGTGGAACCTCACAGTACAGGAAATCATACAAGGAAAACGGTTAGCTAAGAAGAAGTGGGACACTGAGAGGACCGAGGAGAGGCGAAAGGAATACATTGAGATGCGACACAGGGCAAAGGTAGAGGTGGCAAAGGCAAAACAAGAGGCATATGATGACATGTATGGCAGGTTGGACACTAAAGAAGGAGAAAAGGATCTATACAGGCTGGCCAGACAGAGGGATAGAGATGGGAAGGATGTGCAGCAGGTTAGGGTGATTAAGGATAGAGATGGAAATATGTTGACTGGTGCCAGCAGTGTGCTAGGTAGATGGAAAGAATACTTCGAGGAGTTGATGAATGAGGAAAATGATAGAGAAGGGAGAGTAGAAGAGGCAAGTGTGGTGGACCAGGAAGTGGCAATGATTAGTAAAGGGGAAGTTAGAAAGGCATTAAAGAGAATGAAAAATGGAAAGGCAGTTGGTCCTGATGACATTCCTGTGGAGGTATGGAAGCATCTAGGAGAGGTGGCTGTGGAGTTTTTGACCGGCTTGTTCAATAGAATTCTAGTGCGTGAGAAGATGCCTGAGGAATGGAGGAAAAGTGTACTGGTGCCCATTTTTAAGAACAAAGGTGATGTGCAGAGCTGTGGCAACTATAGAGGAATAAAGTTGATGAGCCACACAATGAAGTTATGGGAAAGAGTAGTGGAGGCTAGACTCAGGACAGAAGTGAGTATTTGCGAGCAACAGTATGGTTTCATGCCTAGAAAGAGTACCACAGATGCATTATTTGCCTTGAGGATGTTGATGGAAAAGTACAGAGAAGGTCAGAAGGAGCTACATTGTGTCTTTGTAGATCTAGAGAAAGCCTATGACAGAGTACCCAGAGAGGAACTGTGGTACTGCATGTGGAAGTCTGGCGTGGCAGAAAAGTATGTTAGAATAATACAGGACATGTACGAGGGCAGCAGAACAGCGGTGAGGTGTGCTGTCGGTGTGACAGAAGAATTTAAGGTGGACGTGGGACTGCATCAGGGATCAGCCCTGAGCCCCTTCCTTTTTGCAGTGGTGATGGATAGGCTGACAGATGAGGTTAGACTGGAATCCCCGTGGACCATGATGTTTGCAGATGACATTGTGATCTGCAGTGAAAGCAGGGAGCAGCTGGAGGAACAGTTAGAAAGATGGAGGCATGCACTGGAAAGAAGAGGAATGAAGATTAGCCGAAGTAAAACAGAATA
The DNA here is from genome assembly GCF_024500385.1 of Phyllopteryx taeniolatus. Lineage (NCBI taxonomy): Eukaryota > Metazoa > Chordata > Actinopteri > Syngnathiformes > Syngnathidae > Phyllopteryx > Phyllopteryx taeniolatus. The sequence goes on from NW_026903550.1 coordinate 2,473, forward strand.
TATGTGCATGAATGAGAGGGGTGGAGGGGGAAGAATGAGGCTACAGGGAGAAGAGATGGCAAGGGTAGAGGACTTTAAATACTTGGGGTCAACCGTCCAGAGCAATGGTGAGTGTGGTCAGGAAGTGAAGAAACGGGTCCAAGCAGGTTGGAACGGGTGGAGGAAGGTGTCAGGTGTGTTATGTGACAGAAGAGTCTCTGCTCGGATGAAGGGCAAAGTTTATAAAACAGTGGTGAGGCCAGCCATGATGTATGGATTAGAGACAGTGGCACTGAAGAGAAAACAGGAAGCAGAGCTGGAGGTGGCGGAAATGAAGATGTTGAGGTTCGCTCTCGGAGTGACCAGGTTGGATAAAATTAGAAATGAGCTCATCAGAGGGACAGCCAAGGTTCGATGTTTTGGAGACAAAGTTAGAGAGAGCAGACTTCAATGGTTTGGACACGTCCAGAGGAGAAAGAGTGAGTATATTGGTAGAAGGATGATGACGATGGAGCTGCCAGGCAAGAGAGCTAGAGGAAGACCAAAGAGAAGGTTGATGGATGTCGTGAGGGAAGACATGATGGCAGTTGGTGTTCGAGAGGAGGATGCAGGAGATAGGCTCTCATGGAAAAGGATGACGCGCTGTGGCGACCCCTAACGGGACAAGCCGAAAGGAAAAGAAGAAGAT
>NW_026903551.1:0-3125 GCF_024500385.1 Phyllopteryx taeniolatus
TTCACAAAGGATGCTTTCCCAGTAAAATCTCTGGCTATTTAGAGTAGAACTCTCCCCTTTATACAATTTACAGCCAGTGGTTTGAATCCCAAAGCTTTGGTGGGAGTTTTACACACATTTGCAGTTTTTTATTGCTTAAAAACGCTTCCCAGCGCCTGCTGTATGCTTTTTCTATTTTGACTCATAACTTCCCAAAGGATGCATTCCCAGTAAAATCTCTGGCTATTTAGAGTAGAACTCTCCCCTTTATACAAGTTACAGGCAGTGGTTTGAATCCCAAATCTTTGGTTGGGGTTTTACACTCATTTGCAGTTTTTTTATTGCTTAAAAACGCTTCCCAGCGCCTGCTGTACACGTTTTCTATTTTGACTCATAATTTCCCAAAGCTTGCTTTCCCAGTAAAATCTCTGGCTATTTAGAGTAGAACGCTCCCCTTTATACTAGTTACAGGCAGTGGTTTGAATCCCAAAGCTTTGGTTGGAGTTTTACAAACATTTGAAGTTTTTTATTGCTTAAAAACGCTTCCCAGCGCCTGCTATCCACTTTTTATTTTATTTTGACTCATAACTTCACAAAGGGGTGGCACGGTGGACGACTGGTGAGGGCGTCAGCCTCACAGTTCTGAGGACCCGGGTTCAATCCCCGGCCCCGCCTGTGTGGAGTTTGCATGTTTTCCCCGTACCTGCGTGGGTTTTCTCCGGGCACTGCGGTTTCCTCCCACATCCCAAAAACATGCATTAATTGGAGACCCGGTAGCATGACTGTGTGTGCGAATGGTTGTTTGTTTCTATGTGTCCTGCAATAGGCTGGCAACCAGTTCTGGGTCTACCCCGCCTCCTGCCCGATGACAGCTGGGATAGGCTCCAGCACGCCCGCGACCCAAGTGAGGAGAAGCGGCTCAGAAAATGGATGGATGGATAACTTCACAAAGGATGCTTTCCCAGTAAAATCTCTGGCTATTTAGTGTAGAACTCTCCCCTTTATACTCGTTACAGGCAGTGGTTTGAATCCCAAAGCTTTGGTTGGAGTTTTACACACGTTTGCAGTTTTTTATTGCTTAAAAACGCTTCCCAGCGCCTGCTGTACACTTTTTTTATTTTGACTCATAACTTCACAAAGGATGCTTTCCCAGTAAAATCTCTGGCTATTTAGAGTAGAACTCTCCCCTTTATAATAGTTACAGGCAGTAGTTTGAATCACAAAGCTTTGGGTGGAGTTTTACACACATTTACAGTTTTTTATTGCTTAAAAAAGCTTCCCAGCACCTGCTGTACACTTTTTCTATTTTGACTCATAATTTCACAAAGGGGCGGCACGGTGGCCGACTGGTTAGAGCGTCAGCCTCACAGTTCTGAGGTGCGGGGTTCAATCCCCGTCCCCGCCTGTGTGGAGTTTGCATGTTCTCCCCGTGCCTGCGTGGGTTTTCTCCGGGCACTCCGGTTTCCTCCCACATCCCAAAAACATGCATTAATTGGAGACTCTAAATTGCCCGTAGGTGTGACTGTGAGTGCGAATGGTTGTTTGTTTCTATGTGCCCTTCGATTGGCTGGCAACCAGTTCAGGGTGTACCCCGCCTCCGGACCGATGACAGCTGGGATAGGCTCCAGCTCGCCCGCGACCCTAGTGAGGAGAAGCGGCTCAGATAATGGATGGATGGATAACTTCACAAAGGATGCTTTCCCAGTAAAATCTCTGGCTCTTTAGAGTCGATCTCTCCCCTTGATACTAGTTACAGGGAGTGGTTTGAATCCCAAAGCTTTGGTTGGAGTTTTACACACATTTGCAGTTTTTTATTGCTTAAAAACGCTTCCCAGCGCCTGCTGTACAATTATTTTTATATTTTTTTATTTTGACTCCTAACTTCACAAAAGATGCTTTCAAAGTAAAATCTCTTGCTTATGAGAGAAGAAAGCTCCCCTCTATACTAATTACAGGCAGTGGTTTGAATCCCAAAGCTTTGGTTGGAGTTTTTACACACATTTGCAGTTTTTTATTGCTTAAAAACGCTTCACAGCGCCTGCTGTACACGTATTCTATTTTGACTCATAACTTCACAAAGGATGCTTTCCCAGTAAGATCTCTGGTTATTTAGAGTTGAACTCTCCCCTTTAAACTAGTTACAGGCAGTGGTTTGAATCCCAAAGCGTTGTTTGGAGTTTTACACACGTTTGCAGTTTTTTATTGCTTAAAAACGCTTCCCAGCGCCTGCTGTACATTTTTTTATTTTGACTCATAACTTCACAAAGGATGCTTTCCCAGTAAAATCTCTGGCTATTTTGAGTAGAACTCTCCCCTTTATACTAGTTACAGGCAGTGGTTTGAATCCCAAAGCTCTGGTTGGAGTTTTATACACGTTTGCAGTTTTTTATTGCTTAAAAACGCTTCCCAGCGGCTGCTGTACACTTTTTTTTATTTTGACTCATAACTTCACAAAGGATGCTTTCCCAGTAAAATCTCTGGCTATTTAGAGTAGAACTCTCCCCTTTATACTAGTTACAGGCAGTGGTTTGAATCCCAAAGCTTTGTTTGGAGTTTTACACACATTTGCAGTTTTTTATTGCTTAAAAACACTTCCCAGCGCCTGCTGTACACGTTTTCTATTTTCACTCATAACTTCACAAAGGATGCTTTCCCAGTAAAATCTCTTGCTATTTAGAGTAGAACTCTCCCCTTTATACTAGTTACAGGCAGTCGTTTAATCCAAAGCTTTGGTTGGAGTTTTACACACATTTGCAGTTTTTTATTGCTTAAAAACGCTTCCCAGCGCCTGCTGTACACGTTTTCTGTTTTGACTCATAACTTCACAAAGGATGCTTTCCTAGTAAAATCTCTTGCTATTTAGAAAAGAACCCTCCCCTTTATACTAGTTACAGGCAATGGTTTGAATCCCAAAGCTTTGGTTGGAGTGTTACACAAATTTGCGTTTTTTTATTGCTTAAAAACGCTTCCCACCGCCTGCTGTACACGTTTTCTATTTTGACTCATAACTTCACAAAGGATGCTTTCCCAGTAAAATCTCTGGTTATTTAGAGTCGAACTCTCCCCTTTAAACTAGTTACAGGCAGTGGTTTGAATCCCAAAGCGTTGGTTGGAGTTTTAAACACATTTACAGTTTTTTATTGCTT
>NW_026903552.1:0-3120 GCF_024500385.1 Phyllopteryx taeniolatus
TCTTCTTTTCCTTTCGGCTTGTCCCGTTAGCGGTCTCCTGCATCCTCCTCTCGAACACCAACTGCCAACATGTCTTCCCTCACGACATCCATCAAGCTTCTCTTTGGTCTTCCTCTAGCTCTCTTGCCTGGCAGCTCCATCCTCATCATCCTTCTACCAATATACTCACTCTCTCTCCTCTGAACGTGTCCAAACCATTGAAGTCTGCTCTCTCTAACTTTGTCTCCAAAACATCGAACCTTGGCTGTCCCTCTGATGAGCTCATTTCTAATTTTATCCAACCTGGTCACTCCGAGAGCGAACCTCAACATCTTCATTTCCGCCACCTCCAGCTCTGCTTCCTGTTTTCTCTTCAGTGCCACTGTCTCTAATCCATACATCATGGCTGGCCTCACCACTGTTTTATAAACTTTGCCCTTCATCCTAGCAGAGACTCTTCTGTCACATAACACACCTGACACCTTCCTCCACCCGTTCCAACCTGCTTGGACCAGTTTCTTCACTTCCTGACCACCCTCACCATTGCTCTGGACGGTTGACCCCAAGTATTTAAAGTCCTCTACCCTTGCCATCTCTTCTCCCTGTAGCCTCATTTCCCCCCCACCACCCCTCTCATTCATGCACATATATTCTGTTTTACTTCGGCTAATCTTCATTCCTCTTCTTTCCAGTGCATGCCTCCATCTTTCTAACTGTTCCTCCAGCTGCTCCCTGCTTTCACTGCAGATCACAATGTCATCTGCAAACATCATGGTCCACGGGGATTCCAGTCTAACCTCATCTGTCAGCCTATCCATCACCACTGCAAAAAGGAAGGGGCTCAGGGCTGATCCCTGATGCAGTCCCACGTCCACCTTAAATTCTTCTGTCACACCGACAGCACACCTCACCGCTGTTCTGCTGCCCTCGTACATGTCCTGTATTATTCTAACATACTTCTCTGCCACTCCAGACTTCCGCATGCAGTACCACAGTTCCTCTCTGGGTACTCTGTCATAGGCTTTCTCTAGATCTACAAAGACACAATGTAGCTCCTTCTGACCTTCTCTGTACTTTTCCATCAACATCCTCAAGGCAAATAATGCATCTGTGGTACTCTTTCTAGGCATGAAACCATACTGTTGCTCGCAAATACTCACTTCTGTCCTGAGTCTAGCCTCCACTACTCTTTCCCATAACTTCATTGTGTGGCTCATCAACTTTATTCCTCTATAGTTGCCACAGCTCTGCACATCACCTTTGTTCTTAAAAATGGGCACCAGTACACTTTTCCTCCATTCCTCAGGCATCTTCTCACGCACTAGAATTCTATTGAACAAGCTGGTCAAAAACTCCACAGCCACCTCTCCTAGATGCTTCCATACCTCCACAGGAATGTCATCAGGACCAACTGCCTTTCCATTTTTCATTCTCTTTAATGCCTTTCTAACTTCCCCCTTACTAATCATTGCCACTTCCTGGTCCACCACACTTGCCTCTTCTACTCTCCCTTCTCTATCATTTTCCTCATTCATCAACTCCTCGAAGTATTCTTTCCATCTACCTAGCACACTGCTGGCACCAGTCAACATATTTCCATCTCTATCCTTAATCACCCTAACCTGCTGCACATCCTTCCCATCTCTATCCCTCTGTCTGGCCAGCCTGTATAGATCCTTTTCTCCTTCTTTAGTGTCCAACCTGCCATACATGTCATCATATGCCTCTTGTTTTGCCTTTGCCACCTCTACCTTTGCCCTGTGTCGCATCTCAATGTATTCCTTTCGCCTCTCCTCGGTCCTCTCAGTGTCCCACTTCTTCTTAGCTAACCGTTTTCCTTGTATGATTTCCTGTACTGTGAGGTTCCACCACCAAGTCTCCTTCTCTCCTTTCCTGCCAGAAGATACACCAAGTACTCTCCTGCCTGCTTCTCTGATCACCTTGGCTGCAGTGGTCCAGTCTTCTGGAAGCTCTTCCCGTCCACCGAGAGCCTGTATCACCTCTTCCCGAAAAGCTGCACAACACTCGTCCTGTCTCAGCTTCCACCACATGGTTCTCTTCTCTGCCTTTGTCTTCCTAATTTTCCTCCCCACCACCAGAGTCATCTTACACACCACCATCCTATGCTGTCTAGCCACACTCTCCCCCTACCACTACCTTACAGTTGGTAACCTCCTTCAGATTACATCGTCTGCACAAGATGTAATCCACCTGTGTGCTTCTACCTCCGCTCTTGTAGGTCACCCTATGTTCGTGCCTCTTCTGGAAAAAAGTGTTCACTACAGCCATTTGCATCCTTGTTGCAAAGTCTACCACCATCTGTCCCTCCAAGTTCCTTTCCTGGATACCGTACTTACCCATCACTTCTTCATCACCCTTATTACCTTCACCAACATGTCCATTACAATCTGCACCAATTACGACTCTCTCTCTGTCTGGGATGCTCAGAACTACATCATCTAGCTCCTTCCAGAATTTCTCTTTCACCTCTAGGTCACATCCTACCTGTGGGGCATAGCCACTAATCACATTACACATAACACCCTCAATTTCAAATTTCAGCCTCATCACTCGATCTGATACTCTTTTCACCTCCAAGACATTCTTAGCCAACTCTTCTTTTAAAATAACCCCGACTCCATTTCTCTTCCCATCTACACCATGGTAAAATAATTTAAACCCTCCCCCTAAACTTCTAGCCTTACTGCCTTTCCACCTGGTCTCCTGGACACACAATATATCAACCTTTCTCCTAATCATCATGTCAACCAACTCCCGAGATTTTCCTGTCATAGTCCCAACATTCAAAGTCCCCACATTCAGTTCTAGGCTCTGTGTTTTCCTCTTCTCTTTCTGCCGAAGAACCCGCTTTCCACCTCTTCTTCTTCTTCTTCTTTGACTTCGACTTCAACCCACAGTAGCTGAATTTCCAACAGCGCCCTGCAGGTTGACGGCGCCGGTGGCGGACGTTGTTAACCCGGGCCACGACCGATCCGGTATGGAATTCTTTGGATGAACGCTCATATTTGTTTGGCAAGGTTTTAAGCCGGATGCCCTTCCTGACGCAACCCTCTGCATTTATCCGGGCTTGGGACCGGCCTACAGTTTGCACTGACTTGTGCCCCCCATAGGGCTGCATTT
>NW_026903553.1:0-3119 GCF_024500385.1 Phyllopteryx taeniolatus
TCTTCTTCTTTCCTTTCGGCTTGTCCCGTTAGGGGTCGCCACAGCGCGTCATCCTTTTCCATGAGAGCCTATCTCCTGCATACTCCTCTCGAACACCAACTGCCATCATGTCTTCCCTCACGACATCCATCAACCTTCTCTTTGGTCTTCCTCTAGCTCTCTTGCCTGGCAGCTCCATCCTCATCATCCTTCTACCAACATACTCACTCTCTCTCCTCTGGACGTGTCCAAACCATTGAAGTCTGCTCTCTCTAACTTTGTCTCCAAAACATCGAACCTTTTATCCAACCTGGTCACTCCGAGAGCGAACCTCAACATCTTCATTTCCGCCACCTCCAGCTCTGCTTCCTGTTTTCTCTTCAGTGCCACTGTCTCTAATCCATACATCATGGCTGGCCTCACCACTGTTTTATAAACTTTGCCCTTCATCCTAGCAGAGACTCTTCTGTCACATAACACACCTGACACCTTCCTCCACCCGTTCCAACCTGCTTGGACCCGTTTCTTCACTTCCTGACCACACTCACCATTGCTCTGGACGGTTGACCCCAAGTATTTAAAGTCCTCTACCCTTGCCATCTCTTCTCCCTGTAGCCTCATTCTTCCCCCACCACCCCTCTCATTCATGCACATATATTCTGTTTTACTTCGGCTAATCTTCATTCCTCTTCTTTCCAGTGCATGCCTCCATCTTTCTAACTGTTCCTCCAGCTGCTCCCTGCTTTCACTGCAGATCACAATGTCATCTGCAAACATCATGGTCCACGGGATTCCATCTAACCTCATCTGTCAGCCTATCCATCACCACTGCAAAAAGGAAGGGCTCAGGCTGATCCCTGATGCAGTCCCACGTCCACCTTAAATTCTTCTGTCACACCGACAGCACACCTCACCGCTGTTCTGCTGCCCTCGTACATGTCCTGTATTATTCTAACATACTTCTCTGCCACTCCAGACTTCCGCATGCAGTACCACAGTTCCTCTCTGGGTACTCTGTCATAGGCTTTCTCTAGATCTACAAAGACACAATGTAGCTCCTTCTGACCTTCTCTGTACTTTTCCATCAACATCCTCAAGGCAAATAATGCATCTGTGGTACTCTTTCTAGGCATGAAACCATACTGTTGCTCGCAAATACTCACTTCTGTCCTGAGTCTAGCCTCCACTACTCTTTCCCATAACTTCATTGTGTGGCTCATCAACTTTATTCCTCTATAGTTGCCACAGCTCTGCACATCACCTTTGTTCTTAAAAATGGGCACCAGTACACTTTTCCTCCATTCCTCAGGCATCTTCTCACGCACTAGAATTCTATTGAACAAGCTGGTCAAAAACTCCACAGCCACCTCTCCTAGATGCTTCCATACCTCCACAGGAATGTCATCAGGACCAACTGCCTTTCCATTTTTCATTCTCTTTAATGCCTTTCTAACTTCCCCCTTACTAATCATTGCCACTTCCTGGTCCACCACACTTGCCTCTTCTACTCTCCCTTCTCTATCATTTTCCTCATTCATCAACTCCTCGAAGTATTCTTTCCATCTACCTAGCACACTGCTGGCACCAGTCAACATATTTCCATCTCTATCCTTAATCACCCTAACCTGCTGCACATCCTTCCCATCTCTATCCCTCTGTCTGGCCAGCCTGTATAGATCCTTTTCTCCTTCTTTAGTGTCCAACCTGCCATACATGTCATCATATGCCTCTTGTTTTGCCTTTGCCACCTCTACCTTTGCCCTGTGTCGCATCTCAATGTATTCCTTTCGCCTCTCCTCGGTCCTCTCAGTGTCCCACTTCTTCTTAGCTAACCGTTTTCCTTGTATGATTTCCTGTACTGTGAGGTTCCACCACCAAGTCTCCTTCTCTCCTTTCCTGCCAGAAGATACACCAAGTACTCTCCTGCCTGCTTCTCTGATCACCTTGGCTGCAGTGGTCCAGTCTTCTGGAAGCTCTTCCCGTCCACCGAGAGCCTGTATCACCTCTTCCCGAAAAGCTGCACAACACTCGTCCTGTCTCAGCTTCCACCACATGGTTCTCTTCTCTGCCTTTGTCTTCCTAATTTTCCTCCCCACCACCAGAGTCATCTTACACACCACCATCCTATGCTGTCTAGCCACACTCTCCCCTACCACTACCTTACAGTTGGTAACCTCCTTCAGATTACATCGTCTGCACAAGATGTAATCCACCTGTGTGCTTCTACCTCCGCTCTTGTAGTCACCCTATGTTCGTGCCTCTTCTGGAAAAAAGTGTTCACTACAGCCATTTGCATCCTTGTTGCAAAGTCTACCACCATCTGTCCCTCCAAGTTCCTTTCCTGGATACCGTACTTACCCATCACTTCTTCATCACCCTTATTACCTTCACCAACATGTCCATTACAATCTGCACCAATTACGACTCTCTCTCTGTCTGGGATGCTCAGAACTACATCATCTAGCTCCTTCCAGAATTTCTCTTTCACCTCTAGTCACATCCTACCTGTGGGGCATAGCCACTAATCACATTACACATAACACCCTCAATTTCAAGTTTCAGCCTCATCACTCGATCTGATACTCTTTTCACCTCCAAGACATTCTTAGCCAACTCTTCTTTAAAAATAACCCCGACTCCATTTCTCTTCCCATCTCCACCATGGTAAAATAATTTAAACCCTGCCCCTAAACTTCTAGCCTTACTGCGCTTTCCACCTGGTCTCCTGGACACACAATATATCAACCTTTCTCCTCATCATCATGTCAACCAACTCCCCGAGATTTTCCTGTCATAGTCCCAACATTCAAAGTCCCCACATTCAGTTCTAGGCTCTGTGTTTTCCTCTTCTCTTTCTGCCGAAGAACCCGCTTTCCACCTCTTCTTCTTCTTCTTTGACTTCGACTTCGACCCACAGTAGCTGAATTTCCAACAGCGCCCTGCAGGTTGACGGCGCCGGTGGCGGACGTTGTTAACCCGGGCCACGACCGATCCGGTATGGAATTCTTTGGATGAACGCTCATATTTGTTTGGCAAGGTTTTAAGCCGGATGCCCTTCCTGACGCAACCCTCTGCATTTATCCGGGCTTGGGACCGGCCTACAGTTTGCACTGACTTGTGCCCCCCCATAGGGCTGCATT
>NW_026903554.1:0-3118 GCF_024500385.1 Phyllopteryx taeniolatus
GTAGAAGTTATCATTTATTTGCTTAGCTTGCATTAGTATTATGGACCATTTTGAGAAAGGGAGATGTCTCGCCTTCAAGAAGATGACTCAGCAGGAATCATCAGAGAGAAGGACGTGGCCGGGACGTGGCAGGTGTTGGTCCCATGTTTTCACCTTGAAACCCTTTCCTTAGTGTGTTGTGTCTTGTAGCTTAGTACGTTATGTCTTGTAAACTTAGAAACCTCCCTATTTTCAAATAAATGCAGGAGCGATGGGAGAGATTGTTTAGAGCGTGTTGAGAGGCTGTGATCTGACCAATCTCCCATACGCCCTCCTCATGAGAAAAATAAACCAGTGTCTTCATTCCTTTTGTGTCTATTTTTTATAATGTTGGGTAAGATAAATTCAACATTAAATTGGTCCTTCGAGCCGGATGTCAACACACCCGAGGATTTCAGTTGTGGAGCCGACTTCCAGTTAAGAGACCGTGGCCACGGCAAGTAAGACCCTTTACGGGACTGGTCTTCGTTCTCCTCAACTGGGATCTGAAGGTTGACGACAATCCACAGGATTGAAGACGACTTTGGTGAGTTAAATTTAAAAAAAATGTTTCGGAAAAAGGATTAAAGAGTGAGTGAATTGCGCGACGAAGAAGTCTGCGGCAGAATAAACCTTGTGTAATACTAGTCACTGGCAAGTGGTAAGAGGGACGGCGGAGTCCGACATATTCCGCGAGGATGGCGGAGTCCTGTACGTACTTAAATTCCGTGTTTAATAAATAAAGAAACTAGGAAAGTTTCGTGGCGTCGTACTTAAATTCCGTATAGGACGGCGGAGTCCTCTAATGAGCTGTTGACAGACGTAGTTAAATTCCGTATAGGACGGCGGAGTCCTCTAACGAGCCAGTGTGAATGAAAACTGTTTGAATGAGAGTGTAAATGGGAAATGGGAAACCACTAAGTTTTTCATTCCATACCAAAACAGTGGGAAAGTAAACGGTGGACTTTTGTGGATGCAAAGGCAAGAATTCTCCACTCGAAAGAGTTGAAGTGAGAATTACCACAGAAAGTAAATTTGAATCACCGTCCTACTGAAAAAAAAACAGTGTTCTAGACTACCCTAGGTAGTATTACACTGAACCAAATTCTTTCAAATGGGGAAAGGAACTAGTAAAATAAAAAAACAGGGATACACTGCAGTGTAAAGGTTGGAAGTTCATTAAATTAAATTGAAAAGAAAAAAAAACAGGATCCTGATAAAATTTAATATTTAGAGACAGGGATAACCGAACACGGCTTTAATGGTTGGTTAAATACACAAAAAATAGCCGCGTTGCAGGAATCAAATTATATAAAATAAAAGAGAATACGGACAAACTACCGCATGACTAAGCCAGCCTGCTTGCCAACTCAACAAATCCTCTTGTGTAAACATTACAGAGAATGAGGAGGTGGATTTCAATTTACAGGACATTCTGAGTTTGGACACTGAAAAACCTGAAATAACCTTGTCAGTAAATGGGAAAGAAATGAAATTTCTTTGCGATACAGGAGCATGTAGGACTGCATGTCGGGAAAAGATTGCAGGTTCCAAACTATCGGGACATAAGGCAATAGTTAGATCTGCAAATGGACAAATTACTTTTGCCATGGAACTTGAGCCTGTGTGGATTAGAGACCCACAGGGGAGAACTTGTAGAATGCCCATTTTCGAAGTCCCGGAGTGCCCTGTGAAATTGTTGGGAAGAGATGGCTTATTCCAGGCGGCACGGTGGCCGACTGGTTAGAGCGTCAGCCTCACAGTTCTGAGGTGTGGGGTTCAATCCCCGTCCCCGCCTGTGTGGAGTTTGCATGTTCTCCCCGTGCCTGCGTGGGTTTTCTCCGGGCACTCCGGTTTCCTCCCACATCCCAAAAACATGCATTAATTGGAGACTCTAAATTGCCCGTAGGCATGACTGTGAGTGCGAATGGTTGTTTGTTTCGATGTGCCCTGCGATTGGCTGGCAACCAGTTCAGGGTGTACCCCGCCTCCTGCCCGATGACAGCTGGGATAGGCTCCAGCACGCCCGCGACCCTAGTGAGGAGAAGCGGCTCAGAAAATGGATGGATGGAGATGGCTTATTCCAATTAGGACTTGTACTCAAACATGAATTAAACATAAATTAAAAAGAGAGGACCTCTATGTAACACTGGAAAGCAGAGAAATTACATTCTATTACATAATCGATATCCCAGACAAACCACCGTTAAACATGGGAAAGGCCTTTTGTCTGCAGCCTTGCAGCTTATCACAGAAGTAGAAGATAAAAAAAAATTTGATGAGCTGCATATAACTCTGTGGTACAAAAACACACAAGGGCCAGACCTAGGATATGAAAACAAGTTACGACATGCGACACCTGATAAAATTACTGTAGATTATCTGTACTCAGACAATGAAGCAAAAGTCGCGGCAGGAATTATTTTACCAGTACAAATTAGACCCAAAACATAATATAAACCAGGGATTCGTCAATATCCATTAAAACCAGATGCACATGAAGGAATCAAACCGGTAATTGAAGCACTAATTAAGGCAGGAGTTATCGTTGAATGTCCAGAATCACCATATAACACAGCCATTTTTCCCTGTAAAAAAGGCCCCACCTTCAGTGGGTTGGAGACTTACAGGCAGTAAATACTGCAGTAATACAGAGAGCAGCATGCGTACCAGATCCACACACATTGTTAAATTCATTAAGACCAGACGCTACTGTGTTTACAGTAGTGGAGATAAGTAATGGATTCTTTTCTGTACCAATAGAAAAGAACAGTCAATTTTGGTTTGCATTCACATTTGAGGAAAAAAAAATATATACATTTACTAGATTACCGCAAGGTTACTGTGAAAGTCCAACCATTTATTCACAAGTTATGACAACACGCATGTCTTCTGGCATCTACAGATGGAGAGACATGCATCAAAAATTCATTGGCCTTACTGCATCATCTAGCAGAAGAGGGACATGAAGTTAACAAAAATAAATTGCAATGGTGTAAAAAGCAAGTCAAATATCTAGGCCATAATTTAAGTGTAGGAGGAAGGACTATATTAGAAGACAGAAAAGCTATCGTCTTAAAAAATCCTAAACCACAGACGA
>NW_026903555.1:0-3115 GCF_024500385.1 Phyllopteryx taeniolatus
CCTTCCAGCATGGAGCTCTCCCTTCCAGCATGGAGCTCTCCCTTCCAGCATGAGCTCTGAAGCGTCGATCGACGCCCGGAAGGGAGCTCCGACTTCACGGCATGGACCCTCTGGCATCAAGCATGGACCTCTGGCATCAAGCATGGAGCTCTCCCTTCCAGCAATGGAGCTCTCCCTTCCAGCATGGAGCTCTGAATGCGTCTATTCTGACGCCCGGAAGGGAGCTCCGACTTCCCGCATGACCTTCTGGCATCAAGCATGGAGCTCTCCCTTCCAGCATGGAGCTCTCCCTTCCAGCATGGAGCTCTGAAGCGTCCTGATCCGACGCCGGAAGGAGCTCCGACAGCTCTCCCTTCCAGCATGGAGATCTCCCCTTCCAGCATGGAGCTCTGAAGCGTCTGATCCGACGCCCGGAAGGGAGCTCCGACTTTCCGCAATGTACCTCTGGCATCAAGCATGGACCTCTGGCATCAAGCATGGACCTCTGGCATCAAGCATGGAGCTCTCCCTTCCAGCATGGAGCTCTGAAGCGTCTGATCCGACGCCCGGAAGGGAGCTCCGACTTCCCGCATGGACTTCTGGCATCAAGCATGGAGCTCTCCCTTCCAGCATGGAGCTCTCCCTTCCAGCATGGAGATCTCCCTTCCAGCATGGAGCTCTGAAGCGTCTGATCTGACGCCCGGAAGGGAGCTCCGACTTCCCGCAATGTACCTCTGGCATCAAGCATGGAGCTCTCCCTTCCAGCATGGAGCTCTCCCTTCCAGCATGGAGCTCTCCCTTCCAGCATGGAGCTCTGAAGCGTCTGATCCGACGCCCGGAAGGGAGCTCCGACTTCCTGCATGGACCTCTGGCATCAAGCATGGACCTCTGGCATCAAGCATGGAGCTCTCCCTTCCAGCATGGAGCTCTCCCTTCCAGCATGGAGCTCTGAAGCGTCTTATCTGACGCCCGGAAGGGAGCTCCGACTTCCCGCATGGACTTCTGGCATCAAGCATGGAGCTCTCCCTTCCAGCATGGAGCTCTCCCTTCCAGCATGGAGCTCTGAAAGCGTCTGATCCGACGCCCGGAAGGGAGCTCCGACAGCTCTCCCTTCCAGCATGGAGATCTCCCTTCCAGCATGGAGCTCTGGAAGCGTCTGATCCGACGCCCGGAAGGGGAGCTCCGACTTTCCCGCAATGTACCTCTGGCATCAAGCATGGACCTCTGGCATCAAGCATGTGACCTCTGGCATCAAGCATGGAGCTCCTCCTTCCAGCATGGAGCTCTGAAGCGTCTGATCCGTACGCCCGGAAGGGAGCTCCGACAGCTCCTCCCTTCCAGCATGGAGATCTCTCCCTTCCAGCATGGAGCTCTGAGCGTCTGATCTGACCGCCCGGTAGGGAGCTCCGACTCCCCCGCATGTACCTCTGGCATCAAGCATGGACCTCGGCATCAAGCATGGAGCTCTCCTTCCAGCATGGAAGCTCTGAAGCGTATGATCCGACGCCCGGAATGGACGTCTGGCAATCAAGCATGAGCTCTCCCTTCCAGCTAGGAGCTCTCCCTTCCAGGCATGGAGATCTCCCTTCCAGCATGGAGCTCTGAAGCGTCTGATCTGACGCCCGGAAGGGAGCTCCGACTTCCCGCAATGTACCTCTGGGCATCAAGCATGGAGCTCTCCCTTCCAGCATGGAGCTCTCCCTTCCAGCATGGAGCTCTCCCTTCCAGCATGGAGCTCTGAAGCGTCTGATCCGACGCCCGGAAGGGAGCTCCGACTTGCCTGCATGGACCTCTGGCATCAAGCATGGACCTCTGGCATCAAGTCATGGAGCTCTCCCTTCCAGCATGGAGACTCTCCCTTCCAGCATGGGAGCTCTGAAGCGTCTGATCCGACGCCCGGAGGGAGCTCGACAGCTCTCCCTTCCAGCATGGAGATCTCCCTTCCAGCATGGAGCTCTGAGCGTCTGATCCGACGCCGGAAGGGAGCTCCGACAGCTCTCCCTTCCAGCATGGAGCTCTCACCTTGCCAGCATGAGCTCTGAAGCGTCCTGATCTGACGCCGGTAGGGAGCTCCGACTTCCCGCAATGACCTCTGGCATCAAGCATGGACCTCTGGCATCAGCATGGAGCCTCCTTCCAGCATGGAGCTCTCCCCTTCCAGCATGGAGATCTCCTTCAGCATGGAGCTCTGAAGGTCTGATCCGACGCCCGGAAGGGAGCTCGACAGCTCTCCCTTCCAGCATGGAGATCTCCCTTCCAGCATGGAGCTCTGAAGCGTCTGATCCGACGCCGGAAGGAGCTCCGACAGCTCTCCTTCAGCATGGAGCTCTCCCTTCAAGCATGGAGCTCTGAAGCGTCTGATCTGACGCCCGGTAGGAGCTCCGACTTCCCGCATGTACCTCTGGCATACAAGCATGGACCCTCTGGCATCAAGCATGGAGCTCTCCCTCTCAGCATGGAGCTCTCCCTTCCAGCATGGAGATCTCCCTTCCAGCATGGAGCTCTGAAGCGTCTGATCCGACGCCCGGAAGGGAGCTCCGACAGCTCTCCCCTTCCAGCATGGAGATCTCCCCTTCCAGCATGGAGCTCTGAAGCGTCTGATCGACGCCCGGAAGGGCTCCGACAGCTCTCCCTTCCAGCATGGAGATCTCCCTTCCAGCATGGAGCTCTGAAGCGTCTGATCTGACGCCCGGAAGGGAGCTCCGACTTCCCCGCAATGTACCTCTGGCATTCATGCATGGACCTCTGGCATCAAGCATGGACCTCTGCATCAAAGCATGGAGCTCTGAAGCGTCTGATCCGACGCCCGGAAGGGAGCTCCGACTTCCCGCAATGTACCTCTGGCATCAAGCATGGACCTCTGGCATCAAGCATGACCTCTCTCGCATCAAAAGCATGGAGCTCGTCCCCTTCCAGCATGGAGCTCTCTCCCTTCCAGCAGGAGCGATCTCCCTATCCAGCATGGAGCTCTGAAGCGTCTGCTATCTGACGCCCGTAGGGAGCTCCGATAGCTCTCGCCTCCAGCATGAGATCTCCCTTCCAGCATGGAGCTCTGACGCGTCTGAACCGACGCACGTCGCCCGAAGGGCGCTCCGACAGTCTCTCACCTTCCAGCCTGGAGCTCTCTTCCAGCATG
>NW_026903556.1:0-3101 GCF_024500385.1 Phyllopteryx taeniolatus
GTCATGGTCTGTGTTTTGGGTTTGGGTTGTGTTTAGTTTTGTTCCATGTTTTCCTGTGTTCCATGTTTGTCGTGTGCTCATTAGGTTGTTGTGTCCACCTGTTCTCGTCTATTTTGTGTCGACCAATCAGCTCTCTCCAGCCACTCGTGTCTTGTCCAGGTGTTCCTCGTTGTCTCGTCAATTTGTTTGTATTTAGTTCCCTGGGTTCTTTCAGTCCTTGTCGGTTCATTGTCGTTGTCACATGTCTTGCCATGTCATAGTCGGCAGTTGTTTTTGTCATAGTCGCCAGTTGTTTTTGTCATAGTCGCCTGTTGTTTTATCATTGTGATTAAATATTATTATTTTGAGATTCCCGCACTCCTGCCTTGCCTCCCTGCTTCCCTGCAATTGGGTCCACCATGTTCTTGCCTTGCGTTCCTTGCCGTCGCCCTAACCATGTTCATGACAGAATGAACCGACCAGAACAGGACCCAGCGGGAAGAACATGGCGTCACCCTGGACGCCACCAAACTGCCTCCCATCGTCCTCAGCCTGCCATCCATACCTACCCTCCTCCAGTAAGCCCTATCATTCAGTCTTTTCTGTCCTTTTCCTCGGGTCCCCCCACTTGTCCTAGTTATTCACCATGCCCTACTATTGTACATCCACATGTTTCTTTAGATTCAGATTTTTCTGATTGTGAAGATGGCCCTGATTTAGTTAACCTCCTGTCGGATTCTGACTCTGACACAGATTTAGATTTTTTTGGTTCCTTCCCTAGTTTATCCGTCCTCGTCAGTTTTTGTCACGTTTCCACGTTTCCAACCCCAGTGAGTCCAAATCCTTTCCCTCGGACCTTTTCTTGGGCACCCGTTTGGCCATCTACCCGGGACCGCCGCGTGGTGGCCAACGGAGGCGCCCAAGTAAAGGTCAAATTTTGCCCCCTCGTTTTTTCCCCCCTGTTCACAATCACTTGATTTTTCACCTGTTCCCACACGTTGTTCCACGGCTCCAATTAAGTCACGTCTAGTCAAACCTGCCCCCAAGCCATGTTCAGTACCAGCCATTTTTCCTAGTTCACCTTCCCGAGACCTTGTGCACTCTTCCACTCCCGTACCCTCTACTCCCACACCTCAATGGCGGCAGGCTGAGGAAGCGACTGCAGCTCCCGTTCCGGCTAATCGGCAGCTGCGCCAGGCTCCCGTTCCGGCTCCTTGGCAGCTGCGCCAGGCTCCCGCACCGGTGGCGCTCGTCCAGCGGCCACCACCCATCCTTGCTCCGGCGGCGCTCGTCCAGCGGCCGCCACCTGTCCTTGCTCCGGCGGCGCTCGTCCAGCGGCCGCCACCCGTCCTTGCTCCGGCGGCGCTCGTCCAGCGGCCGCCACCCGTCCTTGCTCCGGCGGCGCTCGTGCAGCGGCCGCCACCCGTCCTTGCTCCGGCGGCGCTCGTCCAGCGGCCGCCACCCGTCCTTGCTCCGGCGGCGCTCGTCCAGCGGCCGCCACCTGACCCTGCTCCGGCGGTGCTCGTCCAGCGGCCGCCACCCGTCCTTGCTCCGGCGGCGCTCGTCCAGCGGCCGCCACCCGTCCTTGCTCCGGCGGCGCTCGTCCAGCGGCCGCCACCTGACCCTGCTCCAACGGCGCTCGTCCAGCGGCCGCCACCCGTCCTTGCTCCGGCGGCGCTCGTCCAGCGGCCGCCACCCGACCCTGCTCCGGCGGAGCTCGTCCAGCGGCCGCCACCCGACCATGTTCCGGCGGCGCGCGTCCAGCGGCCGCCACCCGTCCTTGCTCCGGCGGCGCTCGTCCAGCGGCCGCCACCCGACCCTGCTCCGGCGGCGCTCGTCCAGCGGCCGCCACCCGTCCTTGCTCCGGCGGCCCTCGTCCAGCGGCCGCCACCCGTCCTTGCTCCGGCGGCGCTCGTCCAGCGGCCGCCACCCGTCCTTGCTCCGGCGGCGCTCGTCCAGCGGCCGCCATCCGACCATGTTCCGGCGGCGCGCGTCCAGCGGCCGCCACCCGACCCTGCTCCGGCGGGCACTCGTCCAGCGGCCGCCACCCGACCCTGCTCCGGCGGCGCTCGTCCAGCGGCCGCCACCCGTCCTTGCTCCGGTGCCGCTCGTCCAGCGGCCGCCACCCGTCCTTGCTCCGGCGGCGCTCGTCCAGCGGCCGCCATCCGACCATGTTCCGGCGGCGCGCGTCCAGCGGCCGCCACCCGTCCTTGCTCCGGCGGCGCTCGTCCAGCGGCCGCCACCTGACCCTGCTCCGGCGGTGCTCGTCCAGCGGCCGCCACCCGTCCTTGCTCCGGCGGCGCTTGTCCAGCGGCCGCCACCTGACCCTGCTCCAACGGCGCTCGTCCAGCGGCCGCCACCCAACCCTATTGCCTGGCCCCTGCATTACCATTGGGTTCGGCACCGTGGCCGTCCGCCTAAATGGCCCTGTAAAGACCCTGGTGCTTGGCGTCCTGGACGAACTCCTGAACCGCTCAGCCAAGCACCTCACCTCGGGTGGCCTGGATGGCCACCAGACTGACCTGAGGGGTGGACTCTGTACCCTCCTCCAGGCCCCCTTCCGCCCACCCTGGGTTGATGTCTTTTTGGTTGTTGTTTGGGGAACGTCTGGGATCCGTTCCTTTAGAGGGGGGGTACTGTCATGGTCTGTGTTTTGGGTTTGGGTTGTGTTTAGTTTTGTTCCATGTTTTCCTGTGTTCCATGTTTGTCGTGTGCTCATTAGGTTGTTGTGTCCACCTGTTCTCCTCTATTTTGTGTCGACCAATCAGCTCTCTCCAGCCACTCGTGTCTTGTCCAGGTGTTCCTCGTTGTCTCGTCAATTTGTTTGTATTTAGTTCCCTGGGTTCTTTCAGTCCTTGTCGGTTCATTGTCGTTGTCACATGTCTTGCCATGTCATAGTCGGCAGTTGTTTTTGTCATAGTCGCCAGTTGTTTTTGTCATAGTCTCCAGTTGTTTTTGTCATAGTCGCCTGTTGTTTTATCATTGTGATTAAATATTATTATTTTGAGATTCCCGCACTCCTGCCTTGCCTCCCTGCTTCCCTGCAATTGGGTCCACCATGTTCTTGCCTTGCGTTCCTCGCCGTCGCCCTAACCATGTTCATGACAGGGACACAATATTTG
>NW_026903557.1:0-3087 GCF_024500385.1 Phyllopteryx taeniolatus
CTTCTTTATCACAACGGATCGATACAAAATCCGCATCACTGCAGACGCTGCACCGATCCGCCTGTACGCATGTCCCCTCATGGGAAGGGGTGTCGGTGGAATTGAGGAGGTCTTTGAAGTATTCTCCAGCTCGGGCTCCTTCCCTGCCAGAGAGTTGACATTCCGCGTCCCTAGAGCCAGCTTCTGAAGCCGGGGATCGGATGGCCAAGGTCCCTTTGCACTGCACCCAACCACTATGGCCCCTCTCACAGGTGGTGAGCCCATGGGAAGGGGGACCCACGTTACCCTTTCGGGCTGTGCCCGGCCGGGCCCCATGGGTGCAGGCCCGGCCACCAGGCGCTCACCTTCGAGCCTCACCTCCAGGCCTGGCTCCAGAGGGGGGCCCTGGTGACCCGCCTCCGGGCAAGGGAAACCTGAGTCCATTTGTCTTCTTCATAAGGGTTCTTTGAGCCGTGCTTTGTCTGGTCCCTCACCTAGGACCTGTTTGCCATGGGTGAGCCTGCAAGGGGCATAAAGCCCCAGACAACTTAGCTCCTCGGATCATTGGAACACACAAACCCCTCCACCACGATAAGGTGACGGCTCAAGGAGGGGTACTTCGGCTGCATTCTGTCTGAGAATTCAATATTCTCATGAATCTCATGATGGGATCGACCCACGGCCGGCCGTCCAGTCTTTCTTTTATTTCTTTTTTTCATTGTCAACTGAATTTATTTTACTCTCAGTTGTACTAAAACATTTACTCTTGATTGTTAATTCAGAGTTCATGTAACGACATTATCATGAAACATACAAAGCCACGATGAATTTACCGGAATAAAATAATTTTTCAACACCATTTACATGAAGTGACTCGACAGCAACTCTTATTGGTTGTCACTTTTTACGTCTCGAGTGGGCAGGGAGGAGTGTCCACATTCATTACGTATAATTTGGAAACGCTAAAACAACAATGGTACACAATTATTTAATGTGCGCAGAAAGTAAATTCGACCTTTTTTTTTACCTGAGTAAACGTCAGGAAATTAAGGATTTTGTGTCAAAACTGCGATAGCGTAAAACCAGTAATAGTCCTGAGATCCGGTCCAGGACGCTTTTTTCGAAAAGCAAATTTATAAATAAAGTCCCATGATAGCAAGAAGACATATATTAGCAAAAATACCCATCACTGGTGAGGATAAGTGCGAGAGAAAATGTATGACTTCGATGTTTAGATTGTTTGATTGGGTAGAAGACATAAAGGTCAATAACAGTGAAACTTGGGATGGTTTGGCCTTCACAAGTGGATCAGTTTCATTAAAGAGTTGACAGTGCAGTGACAAAATTAGCAATAAAAGTTACTTTCATAGAAAAATGGGAGTGAATGTTTCTCCATCCCCACGGGCCGATTAGACCCCCCTGACGGGCCGTTCTGGGCCAGCGGGCCTTATGTTTGACACACCTGTTCGAGGCTGTTGCGTCACCACTTCCAAATATGGGATGCCGTACCCCCACTCTGTCGTCGTCCTTTCACACAAAGCGAGTGGAGTGTCAGTAAGTTAATGTAAAAGCTCTTTGAAATGTCTTAGTGTAGTTATTGTATATTGTGCATTTCATACACAAGGTAACTCAATGTGCTTTACTTGATTAAAAGCATTTTTTTTTAAAAAGAACAAAAGACATTTAAAACCGTACAAAAAAAACAAGACGGCAAAAAAGCATTAAAAACAAAGAGACAAAAATGACTAAAAACGCACAGTGAAAGAAAGATCATTAAAAAATGAAAATATCATTAGCATGAGAAAAAAAAGAATAGTTTTTAACCTGGACTTAAAAACATTGACACTTGGGGCTGATTTAAGCTTTGTTGGCAACATATTCCATTTGTGTGCCGCATAACAGCTAAATGCTGCTTCACAATGTTTTCTTTGGACCCTGTGTTCCACTATTTGACCTGAGTGTGTCCCCATCCTGCCTCAAAGTCTGCGTGGACCAGCTCGCTCCACTCTTCACAGTGATCTTCAATAGATCTGTGGAACTGTGTGAAGTACCATCCTATTTCAAACGCTCCACCATCACCCCAATCCCCAAGAAACCTCCAATCTCGGGTCTGAATGAATACAGGCCTGTCACCCTGACATCTATGGTTATGAAGTCCTTTGAACGCCTCATGCTTGAACACCTCAAGAGTGGCACAGGTTCTCTGCTGGACCCCCTGCAGTTTGCCTACTGAGCAAACAGGTCTGTGGACAACGCAGTCAACATGGGACTGCACTGAAGGACAGGACACAACAGGTGAGACTGGGTGACACAACCTCTACCACACGCAACACAAGCCTGGGGCGCCACAAGGATGTGTCCTCTCTCTGCTACTCTTCTTTCTCTACACGAAAGACTGCACCTCAATGCACCCAGCTGTTAAACTCCTGAAGTTGGTAGACGACACCACAGTCATCTGCCACATCAAAGAAGGTGACGAGTCTGCCTACCGACAGGAAGTGGAGCGGCTGGAGCTGTGGTGCGGCCGACACAACCTGGAGCTGAACACACTCAGGACTCGAGAGATGATCGTTGACTTCAGGAGGCATCCTTCGCCACAGCTGCCCTCACACTGTCCAACTGCCCTGTGTCAACCGTTGAGATCTTCATGTTCCTGGATGTTCATGTCCTCAGGACCCCAACAGCAACTCCATCCTCCAAAAGGCCCAGCAGAGGATGTTCTTCCTGCGGCTTCTGAGGAAGCACCGCCTGCCACAGGAGCTACTGAGGCAGTTCTACACAGCAGTCATCGAGTCAGTCCTGTGTTGATCCGTCCTGGTTTGGTGCTGCCATAAAAAAGGACAAACTGCGACTGCCACGGACAATCAAAACTGCTGAAAAAATTGCCAGAATCCCCCCTACCCACCCTTGAGGAGTTGCACACTGCTAGAACTAAGACAAGAGCATGCAAAAACCTCTTGGACCTTCTACATCCTGGTCACCACCTCTTCCAGCTCATTCCCTCGGGTAGGCGCTATCGATCAATGCAAACTAAACCGAGAAGACATTCCAATAATTTCTTCCCTCTTGCCATTGACTTCCTAAACAGTTAATTTACAATCCCATTGT
>NW_026903558.1:0-117713 GCF_024500385.1 Phyllopteryx taeniolatus
TGTCATGAACGGAACAGAGGATAGGACCCAAAAATGCACGACTCCAAAACAAATTGACAGTTTCCAAAAAGAGAGGTTTAATAGACGGGCATAGGTCAGTACACAGGCAGGCAATCCAAGAGAGGCAACAGTATCCAAAAACATGAGGCAAAGAGACAAGGTCGATAATCGGAATAGGGTCAGGTCTTACTGTGAATCTATGACGTGGAAACAAGGAATGCTGGAACGCGACGACAAGGTACAACGAACTGGCAACGAGAGGAAATGAGACACGAGGTTATATACAAGGGGTAATTAGGGTGAACGAGGCACAGGTGATGAAGATGCTCACATGAGCAGGTGTGTGTGAAACAGGGGGGGAAGACAAAACCCAGAACACACACACACACACATATGACAGTACCCCCCCCTTAACGGCCGGCCCCAGACGGCCCTGGGGCCCCTGGATGCGCAACGTGGAAGTCCCGAATGAGCGAATCATCCACGATAAACGCAGACGGTACCCAGGAACGCTCCTCAGGCCCATAGCCCTCCCAGTCCACCAGATATTGAAACCCCCTGCCCCTCCGACGAGATGACAACAGCCGCTTCACAGAGAAGACAGGGCCCCCATCCACAAACCGGGGGGGAGGAGGGGGCCTGGAAGGCGGGACCAGAGGGGACTCCCGGGCTGGCTTGAGTAGGCTGACGTGAAAAGTAGGGTGGACCCGCATAGACCTTGGGAGCCTCAGCTTCACGGTGACAGGGTTGATTATTTTTGTGATGGGGAAGGGCCCAACGAACCTGGGAGCGAGCTTCTTGGACTCCACCCGGAGTGGAATATGTTTGGTCGAAAGCCAAACTCGCTGACCCACTTTGTAGTTCGGGGCCGGTGTCCTCCGACGGTCAGCAGCGGCTTTGTAGGACCGTCCCTGGCGCAGCAGCATCTGGCGGGCTCGCTCCCAGGTCCTCCTACAGCGTCTCACCAAGGTTAATGCCGCTGGAACTGTGGATTCTGGGGCTATGGCAGGAAACAGAGATGGTTGGTAACCATGCACAACGTGAAAAGGCGATAGACCAGTGGATGCAGAGGGGAGGGAATTGTGGGAGAATTCGACCCAAACCAGTTTCTGAGACCAGGATCGCGGCTCCTGTGAAGCGAGACATCGGAGCCCCGTCTCCAGGTCCTGGTTCAGCCTCTCGGTTTGGCCGTTGGTTTCAGGATGAAACCCGGATGACAGACTGACGGTAGCACCTATGAGTTTACAAAACTCCTTCCAAAATTGCGAAATGAATTGGGGACCCCTATCAGACACCACATTCTTGGGGAAACCATGGAACTTAAAAACCTGATTAATCATTAGCTCGGCAGTGTCTTTAGCTGAGGGGAGTTTTGGAAGTGCAATGAAGTGCGCCATCTTAGAGAACCTGTCAACAACTGTAAGAATGGTGGTATTGCCTTTAGAGGCCGGTAATCCTGTAACAAAGTCTACGGAAATGTCTGACCAAGGACGTTGTGGTATTGGCAGGGGTCGCAACTCCCCAGAAGGACGTTGATGAGAGGCCTTGTTAGCAGCACATACCTGGCAAGCATTGACGTAATCGCTAACATCCCTCCTAACATTAGGCCACCAAAAGCGCTGTTCGACCACTGATAGCGTCTTGGCAATGCCTGGGTGACATACCGTTCGGTTCGTGTGAGCCCAGTGGATGACTTTTCCCCTTAAGGTCGGAACCACATAAAGCCTGTTCTCGGGGCAATCTTCAGGGCTAGGAGTGTCTTTCAGAGCCCCTTCAACCGCAGTCTCAATGTCCCAAACAAAAGCGGAAATGAAGCATGACTTAGGCAAAATAGTCTTAGGGTCGGACAAAGAACTCTCCTCGGAGAAAATGCGTGACAAAGCATCTGGCTTACCATTTTTAGAACCCGGTCGGTATGATAACGTAAAATTAAATCTAGAGAAGAAAAGAGCCCATCTAGCCTGCCTCGCATTTAATCTTTTGGCAGTTTTAATATATTCAAGGTTCTTGTGATCTGTCCATACTAAAAACGGAGTATGTGCCCCCTCTAGCCAGTGCCTCCACTCCATCAAAGCCACCTTGACTGCCAACAGTTCACGGTCGCCAATGTCATAATTTTTTTCAGCTGGGGTCAATTTTTTGGAGAGAAACGCACAAGGATGTAACTTCTCATCCTTGAGAGACTTCTGGGAGAGCACTGCTCCTATTCCGGCATCAGACGCATCGACTTCTACCACAAACTGCTGTTTGAGATCTGGCAAAGTAAGGATGGGAGCGGAGGTAAAGCTCGACTTAAGTTTTTGAAAAGCTGCATGACAAAGCGGGTTCCATACAAAAGGTTTGTGTGGCGAGGTAAGATCATGCAAAGGAGAGGCTATAGAACTGAAATTCCTGATGAATTTCCTGTAGAAGTTTGCGAACCCTAAGAACCTTTGTACATCTTTGCGTGACGTGGGAGTAGGCCAATTAATAACGGCATCGACTTTGCAAGGGTCCATCTTGACTTCACCTTGAGCCAGGACGAAACCCAGAAAAGAAACGGACGCCTGGTGGAACTCACATTTCTCAGCCTTGACATAGAGTTGATTCTGCAGTAACTGCTGCAAAACAGAGCGGACATGAATAATGTGAGTCTCCTCATCCGGGGAGAATATCAGAATATCATCTAAATAAACAAAAACATAAACATTCAACATGTCGCGCAGGACATCGTTGACAAGGTTCTGGAAAACAGCTGGAGCGTTAGTAAGCCCAAAAGGCATTACCAAATATTCATAATGTCCCGTTGGTGTGTTGAATGCTGTTTTCCATTCATCCCCCTCCCTTATCCTGACTAGATGATATGCATTTCTTAAGTCCAGTTTTGTGAAAATTTTGGCTCCCTCCAGGAACTCAAAGGCGGTGGAGATGAGAGGAAGAGGGTACCTGTTTTTTACCGTGATCTCATTGAGACCCCGGTAATCGATACAGGGTCGCAGGGTCTTGTCTTTCTTGTCCACGAAGAAAAATCCTGCTCCCGCAGGGGATGAAGATGGGCGAATGATCCCGGCTGCCAGTGATTCTTCTACGTATTCCTTCATGGCCTTGTGTTCCGGCCCTGAAAGAGAGAACAACCTCCCTCGTGGGGGTGTGGTTCCAGGCAGCAAGTCAATAGCACAGTCATAAGGTCTGTGGGGTGGAAGGGATTTGGCCTTGGACTTGGAAAAAACATCTTTAATATCCTGATAACAGGTGGGCACTTGAGATAAATCAGGATCCGCAGATGGGGTCTGTGGAGTGTCCTTAGAAACATGACCCTGAACATCACGTGGCGGCTTGAAACAGTTCCGGGCGCAATTGCTGCCCCATGACATAACCTGCCCAGAGGACCAGTCAATGTGGGGGTTATGTAATTTCAACCATGGGTTCCCTAAGATAACGTCATGATTCATGGCGTCAAAAACATGAAAACTAATACGTTCCGAGTGAGAATCAGGGAATGTCAATGTGAGTGTTTGGGTGCGGTGAGTGATCTTGCCCATAAAACTGCCGTCTCCAGCATAGGTGTTGCGGTGGCGTTTTATTCCAAAGGTTCTAAGGTCCATACGTCTAACAAGGATGGAGTTGAGTAAATTTGCATCAGAACCAGAGTCAATTAAAACAGGTGTATGAATTTCTTGATCAGGAGAGCATAGTGTCACTTTAGGAAGAACCAGTGTAGGGTCTTCCTTAATGAAATTCAGACTCACCTCTCCCGTGCCCTGGCTACCGGCACCGGCAACTTTGACGTGACAGTTGCTCACGGAATGACCCAACTGACCGCAGTAGAAGCACCGCCCTTCCCTCAGCCGGCGTTGACGTTCCTCAGAGGAGAGACGGAACCTGCCCCGTTGCATGGGCTCTTCCGTGGTGACGCTAGCCAGTGGATTGAGACTGGCAGCAGGGAATCTGCCTTGGTTTGGCTTGTCACCGAGGCTCGTCCTCCAAGTGCGCGGTGAAGCATCCCTCCGCCGATCTCCATCCAGCTCGCGATCCAAAAGCCTTCTGTCGATCTTGAGGGCGAGAGCGATGAGAGTGTCCAAGTCGGGTGGCAGGTCTAGCGGGACTAAATGATCCTTGACGGCGGGGGATAGTCCTTGAAAAAAGGCATCGAGTAGCGCCCGATTATTCCAATGAGTCTCAGCTGCTAGAATGCGAAACTCAATCGCGTAATCTGACACCCTGCGCTTGCCTTGTTGTAAGGTGACAAGGGAGCGAGCTGCCTCACGATCAGGAGTGGAAAATTGAAAAATTTGCTCCATAGTCTTGACGAAAAAAGCCCATGAATGACACGCGGCGGAATTGCGGCTCCATTCAGCAGTAGCCCACGCCTCCGCACGACCAGTCAGGTGGGAAATGACGAATGCGATCTTTGCCCGCTCGGTGGGGAAGGCGTCTCCCTGCAGTTCAAAGTGGAGTTCGCACTGCGTGATGAACGGCTTAATGTTCCCAGATTCTCCAGAGAACCTCTCTGGTCGAGAGAGCTGTGGGCAGACAGCAGCGGAGGTGGCAGGTGGCTGCATGGTGACTACCTCACACGGAAATACCGTGGCAGTACTGGGTGTGGTGCCCACTGGTTCCTTCTCTTGAAAAAATTTCAAAAGAAGTTCAAACTGCGAGGCCACCTGTCTCATCATATTGTCCTGATTCCTTGACAGTCCCTCTAGATGAAGGTGGAGGGCGGCAATCTGCTCATCCTGCTTCGCGAGGCGTTGACCCTGCGCTTGAAGGGCTTTGCGCACCGGGTCTGAGTCTGCTGGGTCCATGTTCTGGCCAGTTCGTTCTGTCATGAACGGAACAGAGGATAGGACCCAAAAATGCACGACTCCAAAACAAATTGACAGTTTCCAAAAAGAGAGGTTTAATAGACGGGCATAGGTCGGTACACAGGCAGGCAATCCAAGAGAGGCAACAGTATCCAAAAACATGAGGCAAAGAGACAAGGTCGATAATCGGAACAGGGTCAGGTCTTACTGTGAATCTATGACGTGGAAACAAGGAATGCTGGAACGCGACGACAAGGTACAACGAACTGGCAACGAGAGGAAATGAGACACGAGGTTATATACAAGGGGTAATTAGGGTGAACGAGGCACAGGTGATGAAGATGCTCACATGAGCAGGTGTGTGTGAAACAGGGGGGGAAGACAAAACCCAGAACACACACACACACACATATGACACGCACTTTTGTCTCTTCAAATTTGCAGGGCATCAGTGCAGCCTATGAATATACATTTTGACAAAGGCTCTTGTTTTCCTGTTTCATCTGCCTTTGAGCTGTCGTCTTTTTCCTGATCTGTTTGCTCATAACATCTCTGTTTTAGTCTGCATTGTTGCACTGATTGCTTGCGTTTGCCTTTACCACTCTTCGTTTGCTAGTTTTCAAAGCACAAGTGCCACCCAGTGTTGTGGAAAGACAGGACCCAAACTGCAAAACTATCAATCAACTATCGATTGACGATCAACTTTTACTAATTAACTTTCAGCAACATAAAGCAGAAACATACAGAAACATATATTATATACTATTATTATACTATTATATTACATATATATTACATATATATTACATACATACTATATTACATACATAGTATTTGTGTTTTTCTTTAAATGATTATTACCTAACTTTGTTTGTTTGGCTCTGTATATTATCATATTACGTAAACGAACAAAGATACTGGGTTTGTGTTCCATGATATGATAGTGTAATAACTGAAAAAAATGGTTTAATATGCGTGCACGTATATTTTAACGGGGCTTCTATGAAATATGGTACTCTACCCTCAAAGTAATCAATGCCCTGTTTCAAGATCTCATACTATAAATAAGTGGTTCTCAAACTTTTAACACCAAGTACCATCTAAAAAAAACTTTGCTTTCCAATTACCACCAAAATGGACAACATTCAAATACAGTATTGTAATAGGCCTAAGTGTTTATAAAAATGAGATATATTTTCTTATTCCTAAAAAGTACATTTCATATTATAAGCCACTGTAACATTATGCAGTTTGAACATTAACACTGCGCTTGAATATCGGAAGAAAAATAAACTGCACTAAAATAGGGATTCAATTAAAATATATTGCAGATGAGTTAAATAAAAACTAACCTAAAAACCTAAATAACATTTTTAAAAACAGTTCTTAAAATTAACTGACTTGTAAAATTATTTAATTTTTTTGTGTTTGTCATGTGATTAGATAAATATTGACGCTCACTGCTTCAGATGATGTTCATGGAAAAGTTGCGAGCTGTTATACTGCATTTAGTTTGAATAATAATGAAAGTTTCTATAATTGTGAAATGATAGTGGTGGTATTGAGAGGTGGACTAAATCGCCAGTGAAGGCCCAGATTCCGAATGCACAGTCCACTATGACTTTGGTCAGACATTTGGGTGTTACTGAGACACTTGTGTTGACAAACTCCATTTGTTCGATTCCATCCATCCATCGATCCATTAATTTTCTTTCGCTGATCCGAGGTCGGGTTGCGGGGGCAGTAGCTTTAGCAGGGAAGCCCTCTCCCCAACCACTTCCTCGAGCTCTTCCGAGTGGATGTCGAGGCGTCCCAGGCCAGCCGAGAGACGTAGTTTCGCTAGCGTGTCCTGGGTTGTCCCCGGGGTATCCTCCCGGTGGGACATTCCCGAAACACATCACCAGGGAGGCGTCCAGGAGGCATCCTAATCAGATGCCCGAGCCACCTCATCTGGCTCCTCTCGATCTGGAGGAGCAGCGGATCTACACCGAGCCCCTCCTGAATGACCGAGCTTCTCACACTATCTCTAAGCGAGAGCCTTTAGGGTCTTCGAAATATTCTCCCCACCGACTCACAACATCGCGAGTCGAGGTCAAGCAGCACCCCATCCCCACTATACACAGTGTTGATGGTGCACTGCTTCCCCCTCCTTCCCACAAGGCAAAAAGTCCCGATCAGACTACTTCTTCTGCTTGACGGCATCCCTCACTGTTGGTGTCCACCAACAGGTTCGGGGGTTGCCGCTAGGAGAGGCACCGAGCAAATTACGGCCGCAGCTCCGGTCAGCTGCCTCAGCAATGGAGGTGCGAAACATGGTCCACTCGGACTCAATGTCCCCTGCCTCACCCGGAACATGAGCAAAGTTCTGTCGGAAGTGGGAGTTGAAACACCTTCTGACAGGGGATTCTGCCAGACGTTCCCAGCAGACCCTCACAATATGTTTGGGCCTGCTAGGTCGGACCGGCATCTTCCCCCACCATCGGAGCCAACTCACCACCAGGTGGTGATCAGTTGACAGCTCTGCCCCTCTCATCACCCGAGTGTCCAAGACATGCGGCCGCAAGTCCGATGACACAACCACAAAGTCGATCATTGAACTGCGAACTAGGGTGTCCTGATGCCATGGTGTTCGTTATGGACAATCCGTGATGAGCATAGAAGTCCAATAACAGAACACCACTCAGGTTCTGATCGGGGGGCCGTTCCTCCCAATCACGCCTTTGCAGGTCTCACTGTCATTGCCCACATGAGCGTTGAAGTCCCCCAGCAGAACGATGGAGTCCCCAGCAGGAGCGCTCTCCAGCATCCCCTCCCAGGACTCCCCATGGGTGCAGGCCCGGCCACCAGGCGCTCACTTTTGAGCCCCATCTCCAGGCCTAGCTCCAGAGGGTGGCCCCGGTGACCCCCGTCCGGGACAAGGGAAACTTTCATCCATTTGTTTTGTTCAACATAGGGGTCTTTTAGCCATGCTTTGTCTGGTCCCTCACCTAGGACCTGTTTACAAGGGTCCTGAAACCCCAGACAAGTTAGCTCCTGGTATCATTGGGACACACAAACCCCTCCACCACGATAAGGTAACGGCTCCAGAAGGGGTAGTTCCATTCCAAGTTTAACTATTTACATAACAACATGGTTATTTACGGTGTTGAACAAACTGTTTGCACATATGATTTATTCTATGTTCTTTCCAGCAATAAAATGGATTTACAATAAATGTGTTCTCTATGCCTTCAGGTCATTAATCTGTCACTGGACAGCCATTCACTCACCAGCTTTCACACTGTAATAGTAATGGCAAGGAAACTGAACTATAAAATGATCTTCTAAGCCCACTATTTAATTATTTAACTTTAATGGTGGAACTGAGTGCAATGGTATTTGGGAAAATGTTTAATTCAAGAATAAACACTTGATAGCTCCATCCATTATACGGTATGTCACCAATTTGGTGATGATGTTAATTGACATCTGGGGACCAAAAGGGTCAGGTGCATAGTGAGCTGGGGGGCAGCCAAAGGCGTACCTTGGCAGTACAACCCCGGCTACATAAGCTGGCTCTAAGGACGTGCAATGTCACCTCTCTGGCAGGGAAGGTACCCGAGCAGGTGTGCGAGGCTGAGAAGTTCTGACTAGATATAGTCGGGCTGTCAGAAAGAGCTTCAACTCCCACCTCCGACAGAACTTTGCTCATGTTTCGGGAGAGGCGGGGCACATTGAGTCCGAGTGGACCATGTTCCGCGCCTGCATTGCTGAGGTGGCTGACCGGAGCTGGAGGAGTTTGGTAAGGACATGGAGAAACACTTCTGGATGGCTTCAAGGAAATTCTGGTTCACCATACGGCCTCTCAGGAGGTGAACGCAGTACATCGTCAACACTGTGTATGGTGGGGATGGGGCACTGCTGACCTCAAATCGGGACGTTGTGAGTCGGTGGGCTAAATACTTCAAAGACCTCCTCAATTCCACTGACACGCCTTCCCATGATGAAGCAGGGTCTGGGGACTCCGAGGTGGGTTCTCCTATCTCTGGGGTTGAGGTCATTGAGGTGGTTAAAAAGCTCCTCGATGGCAGGGCCCCAGAGTTCGATGAGAGTTTCTGAAGGCTGTGGATGTTGTGGGGCTGTCCTGGTTGACACGTCTCTGCAACATCGCGTGGACATCGGAAACAGTGTACCAATGTGGATTGGCAGAACGGGGTGGTGGTCCTCTCTGTTTAAGAAGGGGGACTGGAGGGTGTGTTCCAACTGTACGGGGACCACACTCCTCAGCCTCCCTGGTAAGGTCTATTTAGGGGTTTTGGAGATGAGGGTCCATCAGGAAGTCAAATCTCAGCTTCAGGAGGAGCAGTTTGGTTTTCGTCCTTGCCGTGAACAGTGGACAAGCTCTACACCCTCAGCAGGGTCTTCAAGGCTGTGTGGGAGTTCTGCCACTAGTCTACATGTGTTTTGTGGACTTGGAGAAGGCGTTCAAACGTTTCCCTCGGGGAGTCCTTCAGGGGGTGCTCCAGGAGTATGGGGTACCGGACCTCCCCCTCCCCCACCCCCACCCCCTGATACGGGCTGTTCAGTCCCTGTACGACCAGTGTCAGAGCTTGGTCCGCATTGCTGGCAATAAGTCAGATTTGTTTCCAGTGAGAGTTGGACTCCAAGGCTGTACTTTGTCAGTGATTCTGTTCAAGGCGCAGGCAAGGCATTGAGGGGCTCCAGTATTGGATTATTTTCATGAGTCGAGTAAATGTTGAAAATACAGCAGAAGAGAAAATTAATTCCAAATTACAGATTACTGAAGTTGACAACCTCTAGGTGGCAGTGGCATATTAGAATTAACGTATACACCTTTCTCATAACCTCTAGGTGGCGGTGGCATATTGGAATGAAAGTGTACTGTCATGGTCAGTGTCCTGGAGTCCCGTTTTTGGAGCTTGGGGGGCGCTTTGTGCCTTGCCTCTCTCTCTCTCTCTCTCTCTCTCTCTCTCTCTCTCTCTCTCTTTCTCTCTCGCTCTCCCCAGCAATCAGCACCACCTTGGACCACCTTGGCCGTGCACCTGTCTTCAATCAGCACTCATCACTGCCTGCGTATAAGCCTCCCATATGCAGGAATTAATCGCCAGAGTATTAATACTCTATTGCGGTACACAGGCTGAGATTCACATCCTTGTAAGCAAGTTCCTATCCGACGACCCGCAACTGTACTCAACCTGTTGTATTCTCTCCCGCTTCCAGTGCTCCTTTCGTGCCTCCCACTTCGCTGCCCGCTCCAACCACGCCGTCAAGCTCTTCATGCTCTTCCCTCCTCATGTTCCCACTTTCTGACCCGTCCTTGGTCCTACAAACAACAACCCCATCTTGGATACCCAAATTCTTGCTCCTTCTTGTCATGAACAGAACAGAGGACAGGACCCAAAATGCACGACTCTAATACAAATGGACAGTTTCAAAGAAGAGAGGTTTAATAAATGAGCACAGGTCGGTACACAGGCAGGCAATCAGAACAGAGTCTAGTCTCACTATGAGTCGGTGACATGGAAACAAGGAATGCTGGAATGTGACAACAAGGTACAATGAACTGGCGACCAGAAAGAATGAGACAGGAGGTTAAATGCATGGAGTAATTACTGTAAACGAGGCACAGGTGGGGAAGATGCTCTCAGGAGCAGGTGTGTACGAGACAGGGGGAAGACAACAACCCTAACACACACCCATGACACTTCTCAATAAACCATTCTCATCTACTCCCTCCGCTTCAGTCTGCTTTTGGGTCCAGTCCAATTTGATACGATTCTGTATCATGACGTACAGCTTTTTCATAACCTCTATATGGCGGCATACAGTAGATTAATGAAATGTGAAAGTTTTTTCCATTTTCCCCTATACCTATGTATAATGCACACTATTGACTTATGACAATTTTTTTTGGGGGGGGGTGGGGGGAAATGTGCATTATACACAAGAAATTACGGTACCTCGAAATTCTTAATTCACCTCAAGTGAACAGTTAGATGACTGAAACTTGGGCACAATTGGGTGGCCCAACAGGACAATAATCCTTATCAAAAATACAGTTTTTGTTAAGTCACACTGTATTGCATTTCTGGACTATGCTTAAAAATTGTCTGTTCCAGGAAACGAATACATTTTAATTAATGCACAATTCTGCCAAAAAGTTGGTCATATATCTAGAAACCTGCTACAAAAAGCATCTGATCAGGGTAAAATGTATACTTGTTAAAGGGACATTAGTATGCATTACTATGTATGCACATTGTTTAGTTTATATGTCTATTTTTGAACCTGTTGGGATTAGAGAAAATCTAAAATCTAACTCCCCCAATTTGTTTTTAAAAATCATTGATGATGAAGATTGTTGAATAATCATTCCACCTTAGGAAAAATAACTGATAACTTCAAATAAATAATTAAAAAGTTAAAATTAAGGACATTCCTGCTCAAAGTCATCTCACAGGCTCATACATGGGTTGCAAGATTTGTTTTCAAAAGAGCAGTTAAAGTAACATCTGTCATTCAAGAATAAAATGGTCTAACGGAACTCTGCAAGCATTTTTTATAATCACAGTTCAAACACATTGTCCACAGAACCTAATATCCTAGTGTGCATATTTGTCCCAAGATTAATCTCTTTGGCATTCACACACGTTGAGTGCAATTCGAGCCCATCTCAATGAACACGATTTGAAATGTGTCAAAGGTGTACTTAGTATTTTTGGATAGGAAATATTAAGGGTGTAAAGTAGCCCAAAAAGATTATGTTGGCAATGTTTTACACCCTTGTAGAAGAGGTTTCTGGAACAGTTTTAAAAATGAGGAGGCTACCCACAGCCAAATTCTTAATAGCTATCTTCTGAGTGAGTGTGAAGGAAAAAGTTAATGAAATTGCCTCACCTCAAAATAAATTTTAGAGGTACTGTAAAAGCAACAATAAATATGACGATAACACCTTGAAGTACAGTGGCAAATCAGTGTAAAAACACAAACACTGCATATGCAAAAGAGAACTCTTACTAAATAAAACGTTCGGTCAACACTGTATATTATTTGGCCTTCAATTTAATTGTCTAGTATACTCTGGTAGCAAAGGCCTCCCTTATTAACTTAAAGAAGAAGAAAAAATAATAATTTGGGTCTGAATCAGTGGCTGCTGGTCAAAAGAGGACACTAGGGCTACACCCCACTACACACCCATCACGCATAGTTGTCACCATATTACTTTACTTGAAGACAAAAACAATAAAAATATTGGTAAAATACAAACTTTAGAATGAATGTATATATATATATATATATATTAGATGATTTCTAGATAGTGTATAGCAAATGATGCTTAAAGTGCATTC
The DNA here is from genome assembly GCF_024500385.1 of Phyllopteryx taeniolatus. Classification (NCBI taxonomy): domain Eukaryota; kingdom Metazoa; phylum Chordata; class Actinopteri; order Syngnathiformes; family Syngnathidae; genus Phyllopteryx; species Phyllopteryx taeniolatus. The sequence goes on from NW_026903558.1 coordinate 12,134, forward strand.
ATCTCTGTTGTCTGTTTTAGTAACGTAACATCCGTTCTGGGGCGCATTGACACTCATTAAAAGTTTGAGTGAGTGAGAGATAGGACCAACATTCCAGCGCCCTAACTCCAGGACGTCGCATCCAACTGTGCATTTGCAATGCATTTCAGTCTCCATAGATGTCTATGCGTAGACATCTATGTCTATGGATGTCCATATACAAGGCAAGCCCTACCCAATGGGGCGGTCTATGCAAGATTTTTTATAGAGCCCCCCTCACCCCCATCAGCAATTTACATATGCTTACAAAAGTTATAGATTAGCTTTTAAAAAAAATAAATTAATTATTGTCTTCAGTTTATAATGTCACAAAATTTAAAATATATTTTAAAAATATTAAAAAGTGTGCGGCACAGCGGACTACAGGTTAGCACATCTGCCTCACAGTTCTGAGGACCGGGGTGCAAATCAATGCGACCATTTTCCCTCCTTTTATTCCCCCCTGTGTTCTGGACAGAAAGTGAATGACGTGTACAGGATTTCTTGACCAAGAAACAAAAGTATTAATCTTTAGTTGTGTGGATATAACATCATGCATAATACAGTGTATGCAGTATCATCAGCCTCTCTTTTTCTTTCTAGTTTTCAAGAAGGAGCACCAAGTTTTGAATTGGTCTCTCATTAACTGAAGCCTTATAGGGAAGGTCTTCTTTTCTATGCGGGTTTCGTTCCCCAACTTGCACTTTAACTCGGCGAACTAAACCATCATTACTTTGAACAGTCTCAATCACTCGTCACTGATTCCTGGGGAGGTTCTCATCCTTAATAATGACAATATCATTCCCCTTGAGGTTGCGTCGAGGTATGTGCCACTTCTGTCTTTTATATATATTCAGCAAGTATTCTCTCTTCCAGAGGCTCGAGAACTGTTCAATAAGATACTGGACTCTTCTCCATCTCTGTCGCATACAGGTCCTCCTTGACAAAAACTCCAGGGGGAGGGAGAGCAAGTTTCGATTTCATCACGATGAGATGATTTGGTGTGATAGGCTCCTGTGCCTGAGGATCACTGATTGCATCCACTGTTAATGGTCGGCTGTTAACAATAGCCATGGCTTCATATAGCAGTGTTCTTAGAGAGGCATCATCAAGTTGACCTGGACACTGTGCAAAGGTGGCGTTCAGCACATTCTTGACGGTCCTAATTTGGCGTTCCCAGAGCCCACGTGCATGACTGGCAGAAAGTGAATTGAAGACAAATTCGCACTGCTTCTCAGTCAGGAAGATTTCCAGTCGTTTATTGTCACATTGTTTGAGTGCTTCTTTGAACTTGTTTCTAGCACCGACATAATTGGAACCTTGATCACAGTGTAGTTGTCGAATAGTTCGTCTCCAGCTGATGAAGCATCTCAATGAGTTGTTGAACGAATCTGTTGACAAATCTTTGAGCATTTCAATATGAACAGCTCGAGAGTACAGACGTGAAAATCAAACTGTATCTTTTGTATTTTTTGTGGGCTTTTTTTACAGTGAAAGGACCAAAACAGTCCATGCCGCTGCACGTGAAAGGTGCTGAGGCTTCAACACGTTCTTTAGGTAGGTCAGCCATTTGTTGACTCTCTGTCGGCTGTCTAAGTTTTCTGCAAAACACACAAGCATGTGTCAACTTAGCAACCAGCTTACTCCCACCAATAACCCAGAAGCCGTTTGCCCGAAGCTCCATTTAAGTCTGGCTTCGACCCTGATGGCATGGCGGGGAAGTGTGACACAATCAGCTTGGTGATGTGACTTTTAGATGGTAGGATGACTGGATGCTTGACTTTGTGACAGAGCGATGACTGTTTCAATCTCCAACCAACACAGAGAAGTCCTTCAGACCAGATGGGGTCGAGACTGAAAGGAGAACTCGAGTTTGGAAGATTGTATTCACTCTGAAGCATCTTTATTTCATGAGGGAAGTCTTGCTGCTGTAAATTCTCAATCACTAACTTTGCAGCCTTCTCACACTTTTCAACAGTCACATGCTCACTATGCTGTTTCTGTTTTGACCCCAGTCTCTTGATTCTTGCAAACACTTTGTAGTGTTTGGTCTCAGTTGCACCTGAATCACTTTAACTTCAGGATCACCGAGTAACGCTGTTGGAGTGCTGGGGGTTAGATGTAATTCACACTCCCAGAGAAATTTCGGCTCTCGCAACCAGCTTGTTGAGTGAATGTCTGAGGCACAAAGACCTCGGGATGCATGATCGGGTGGGTTTTCTGCACTGTCCACATAATGCCACTGACTAGAATCACTGTTATCCCTTATCAGCTGAATGCAGTTTGCAACAAATATGTGGAATCTGCGGGCATTATCACTGACTAATCCGTCATCAATGTAAAAGTTTTTCTCCACAAATGTTGATGCTTGTGAATAAATAGCTTTGTGCTGCTGTGCCAGATGTTTTAATTCAAAAAGGGCACATCCTGGAGAGAAGGTGGCTCCAAAGAGATGAACCGTCATCCTGTACTCCTGTGGTTCCTTCTCCAAATCTCCACCTTTCCACCATAGGAATTTGAGATAGTTTCGGGACTGAGAAGTGACAGAAAACTGATAAAACATCCTCTCGATATTACAGAAAATTGCCAAAGCCTCTTTTCTGAAGCGGCAAAGAACTCCTACCAGAGGATTCATTAAATCAGGCCGAGTTAGCACAGTGTGGTTTCGAGAAACACCTTGGAATTTGGCCAAACAATCGAATACAACCCTTAACTTGTCCGGTTTTCTGGGGTGAAAAATGCCATGATGTGGAATGTATCATTCTGTCTCTCCTTCACATGTCATAGGGGCAAGCTCTGCATCAGCTTTGTTAATTGTTTCTTCCATAAATGTAACATACTGATCACGGTACTGTTTATTAGCCTTTAAGTTCTTATTGGGACACTGTAGGCGACCTGTGGCTTGTCTCTTGTTGTTTGGGAGACTGAGAGGACTGTTGCCCTTGAAAGGGAGGGGCATCTCGTAATGTTTGTCTTCCCTTTGTGTGATATGGTCAGTAAGGAACTGTATGAATTGAACATCATCTTGTGACACACACTTATTTTCATAAGTTCTCTCTGTGAAGTCTGATTCCAGGACCTTCAGAACGTATGTTGCTGATAGAATTGGCAATTCCTTTACTGTGAGGAATGCACAAAGCTCTGACTTCCTTGTCTGTCTAGGTGGGGGTTTGATGAGCCAGCGATACACCATCCTAGTTCTGATTTTTGTCGCCAATTACAACTTCAAGAGGAGCTAGTGCTGTAGGACAATCAGAATCAGAATCATCTATTTTTGCCAAGTATGTACAAAAAAACACACAAGGAATTTGTCTCCGGTAGTTGGAGCCGCTCTAGTACGACAACAGACAGTCAATTGACAGAGAACACTTTTGTGACATAAAGACATTGACAAAAAGAAAAAAAACTGAGCAATAAAGGGTTGCTAGTTGTCTGGTAATGCCGGTACATTTTTTTTTGCTTGTTTGTTTTTTTGACAATTGTGCAAAAGATGCAGAGTCCTCTAGCACTTAGAGCAGTTCGAATGACTCATATTGCAATAGTCCGGTGCAATGACCATTGTGCAAAGGGCGCCGAGACTTCAAGGAGTGTATGCAGTTTAAAGTGACGAGCAGTGCGATAATCTGGGACAATGTTGATTGTGCAAATATTGCAGATACTCCTCAATCAGTTTGCAAATGGAGCAGATGCTACTCTGGCATGAGTGGCCAGTATTGGTCAACAACAGATATGCAAATAGTGCAGCGTGGCGAGACTACTACAGTGAGTGCACGAGTAATATATATTTGGCCCGACCGAAATGTGACAACGAAGTCAATCGTATCCAATCAGGAGCCCTACATCACATTCTTGAAGTGGTGGCAGCTTATCTGCTAAGGGTTTAAGATGAGGCCACTCTAATGCTGTCTCTTTTGTTGGAATGTAGGATGTGTCAACAGGGATAAAGTCACGGCTATAGGCCTGTTGCACTTGAATGTGGTTTTTTGAGTGTAGTCCTCGCACTTGAAGACAACATTCTTGCTGGATATGATTGTGTCAATAGCCGTCATAGTGCTAAGTTTCAGTTTTACTGTTTTGGCATCAACATTCAGCTTCTCCAGTAAATCTTCTAGGACAAATGTTGAATCACTCTGTGTGTCCAGTATTGCATAGGTGAACACTTCTCTATGTGGTTCTTGCACTGAAGAAACAAAAACTGGTACGATACTTGAAGTCGCAGAAGCACGTTGTGTTGAGGTATGTGATACCGCCTTGTGCGTTTCTTCCATGGAAGTGGAGCTATTCGTTACTTCCACAGATCTTAATTTCTTGTCTTCATGCAAACAGGTCGGCTTCATTTCACCTTTTACAGTCTTTGGTCATGTGACCCTTTCTCAGGTACCCAAAGCAGAGACAATTTTCATGAATGAATGCTCTTTTTCAATCACTACTCTTCGCTACGAAGGCGGGACACTTTTTTATGCCATGAGCTTCACTTCTACAGACAAAGCAAGGTGACTTTGGTTTACTATTGTTCGTTTCTTGTTTCTCGTGAACAAAACTATTTTCTCGCATGTTTGTGTTGATGGCTTTGGCTCTTTTTGGTGGTCTGTCATCCGTGGCTTTAAAATTCATCAAAAATGGAGAAGCTATAGGATTACAAGCAATTCTTTCCTCTTTGTTCAGGAACTACGAGAGGCATGCAAGATTTGGATAGTTTCCGGACGTTTCAAGTTGCTCAACAACAATTCGACTCCACTTATGCATAACCCATTCTGGCAGTTTTTTGAGCAGCTTGTGGTTTTCCTCACAATCATTAAGGATGTCTAGTCCTTTGATATGCGGGATCGCCTCAGCACAACCTTGCAGGAAGTCCGCGAACTCTCGTAACGGTAGTGGGTCATTTGTGTTGATCTTAGGCCATCTTGTTAGCTTATCTCTGAATGCCATTTGTATAATGAATGGGTTCCCATATCTGTTCTGTAAGACCTTCCATGCTCCATTGTATGCATTTTCTGAATCTCGATAAAATAAGCTTTCCACAGCTTTGCGTGCCTCTCCAGTAAGATAATTTTTTAGATAAAACATCTTCTCACTTGGTGAGATGAGTTTGCTGTCAATAAGTGCCATGAATGACATCTTCCACTCAGTAAACCTTAAAGGGTCACCACTGAACGTAGTTAGTTCTGGAACCGGTTCATGCTTAATGAACTGGTGATTGCTTATGCTCGACCGACAGATTCTTGTGTCATTGTCACGTTTGGAGAAGCAACTTGGTGAAGTTGGAATGATGCTGCATAAGGATTAAATCGAGGTTTGGTTTCCATTTTGTAGCAAGCAGAGCTAGTTTGGTCCTCAAGTTCTGCCTCATGGTTCACTAAACCTTCAAAATCATCATATGTTTTCACACGAGCTGCTGCTATAGCAACATCCTTTTCTGCTTGTACATCCTTTTCTGCTTGTAACTGCAGCAATTTTGCTCTCTCTCATTCCAACTGTCCTTGCATTTCTACCTCCTTTTGCTTCATTTCTGATAACATTTTTCCCTCTTTAAGTTTCCATTCATCCTCCAGTTTGTGGAGATGTGCTTGCTGTGCTTGGATTCCTTCCATGGCCTTTGCTTTTTCCAACTTGGCAGCAAGTTCTGCTTGTGCATCAACTCGATTACTATGGGTACTGGCAGAACTGGAGTGGTTACTTGAGCTCTTAGATGACTCTGATGAGCCACCTGTTTCAGTTTCAGTGTGGCCAAAGACAGACCCATAATTCATCTTTGTTTAACACTTCTCTTACTCTTTCCTTCTGAAGTTGTTCATTATAAACTTGACTGATAGCTTAATCGGTTACTAATGAGGACACAAATTTCCTTTGTCAGTGTAACACAGGCGTCCCTTTTTTTTGACAATGTGTGATGTGGTGTTGCTATTATGCAGGATAGGTTCATATTGCTGGCTAACATCATCATGTTTTGCTTCAATGTGTTGTAATTTATTAAGGTCTTCCAATGAGCAGAGGGTTTTTAGTTTTGTTCGTGTCTCCCTTGCTACCAGTTTCAAGAGTCATAGGTCTTGTTAAATGTTTTCTCACGTTTTTTAGCATCTTGATCATGCATTTCTTGGCCTTTCTCAGTTAACTTTCTTTCACGTGAGCTGGATCTTAATGCTGTGTTCTTAGGATTGTCGGTCTTTTCTGTCGGGAGTGACATTTTATTTGTTTGTTCAGCTATTTCAAATCGAGTATAGACTTTGATTGTCCTATGCTTGAATTTACACTAGTAAGCTGTAGATATCTTTTAGCACAGAGTAATATTTCTGCCAAGCATTCACCAATTATGGACATCAAAAGAATTTTAAGCATAAAGAGTAACAACAAAAACGTCACAAATCAACGTTGTAAACATTACAATCTGAAACATTTCAACCTTCAGACCTTTACATATAGACAGATACAGTACCTTGAAATAGTCACCAATCATATGCATGAGTAGGGAAGCCCTTTTTTCAACCGTTTTAGCCGTTTGGCACCCAAAGTCTCTTTTACATCCAAAGCTATACCTTAGACATGCTGTCTGTTTCAGGCTTGTCTGGGTGCAGAAGCTGGACAAAGGCGAAGTGAGCTAGTTACCACCACGTCGACTTATTCTGTGTCTTGAATTGTCCAAACGCTGAACACTTTACACCGAACACCTACAAAACTACGGTGTGCAGAGGGGAGAGAATTGTGAGAGAACTCGACCCAAACCGGCTTCTGAGTCCAGGATTGTGGCTCCTGTGAAGCGAGACATCGGAGCCCAGTCTGCAGGTCCTGGTTCACCCTTTCCGTTTGTCCATTGGTTTCGGGATGAAACCCAGATGACAGACTGTCGGTAGCACCGATTAAGCTGCAAAACTCCTTCCAAAATTGTGAAACAAATTGGGGGCCCCTATCTGATACCACATTCTTGGGAAAACCATGAAACTTGAACACATGGTTTATCAGCAACTCGGCAGTTTCTTTTGCTGAGGGGAGTTTAGGCAGTGCAATGACGTGTGCCATCTTAGAGAACCACAAAGTCTATGGAAATGGCTGACCAAGGACGTTGTGGTATTGGCCTGGGTCCGCAACTCCCCAGAATGACGTTGACGAGAGGGCTTGTTAGCAGCGCATACCTGGCAAGCATTGACATAATTGATAACATCCCTTCTAACATTGGGCCACCAAAAGCGCTGTTCGACGACTGATTGCGTTTTGGCAATGCCTGGGTGACATACAGTCCTGTTAGTATGAGCCCAGTGGATAACACTTCCGCTTAAGGAAGGGTCCACATGAAGCCTGTTTTCAGGGCAATCTGCAGGGCTAGGGTTATTATTGAGAGCCCTTTGACCACAGTTTCTATTTCCCAAACAAAAGCAGAAATAAAACATGACTTGGGAAAAATAGTTTTAGGGTCAGACACAGATCTTTCCTCACAGAAAATACGTGATAGAGCATCTGGTTTACCATTTCTAGAACCAGGTCTGTAGGATAACATCAAATTAAATCTGGTGAAGAATAGAGCCCATCTTGCCTGCCTAGCATTTAATCTTCTAGCAGACTTAAGATACTCAAGGTTCTTGTGATCTGTCCATATCAAAATTGGGGTGTGAGCCCCTTCTAGCCAATGCCTCCACTCCACCAAAGCCACCTTGACAGCCAGCAGTTCACGGTCACCTATGTCATAATTTCTCTCGGCTGGAGTAGTTTTCTTAGAACGATAAGCACAAGGATGTAACTTACCATCCTTGAGGCATTCCTGGGAGAGCACTGCTCCTATTCCAGCATCAGACACATCAATTTCCACAACAAACTGCTGTTTGGGGTCTGGCAGAGTGAGTACTGGGGCAGAGGTAAAGCTAGATTTTAGTTTCTGAAAAGCTGACTGACAAGCCGAGTTCCATACAAAGGGTCTGTGTGGCGAGGTAAGATCATGCAAAGGCGAGGCTACTGAACTGAAGTTTCTAATGAATTTTCTGTAGAAATTTGCAAACCCAAAGAACCTTTGTACATCCTTGCATGACGTGGGGGTGGCCCAATTAGTCACGGCATCAACTTTACAAAGGTCCATTTTGATTTCACCTTGAGCCAGAGTTCATTCTGCAGTAACCACTGCAACACAGAGCGGACATGAATAATGTGAGTCTCCTCGTCCGGGGAGAATATCAGAATATCGTCCAAATATACAAAAACATACACATTCAACGTGTCACGCAAGACATCATTGACAAAGTTTTGGAAAACAGCTGGAGCGTTAGTTAATCCAAAAGGCATTACCAAATACTCATAATGTCCCGTGGGTGGTTGAATACTGTTTTCCATTTGTCCCCCTCTGTTATCCTGATGAGATGATACACATTTCTTAAGTCTAGTTTGGTGAAAACCTTGGCCCCATCCAGGAACTCAAAGAAGAAGAAGAAGAAGAAGAATCACCTTTATTGTCATGAACATGCATGCATGCACACGAAATTTGTTCTCTGCATTTTACCCATCACATTGAACACATACACATGTTAGTGGAACACACTGGAGCAGGGGGCAGCTGAAGCACCCGGGGAGCATTTTGGGGTATCAGTGTCTTGCTCAAGGACACCACAGCCATGAGTCCGGGGGATGGCGCTACCGATCAATGCAAACTAGAACTAGTAGACATTCCAACAGCTTCTTCCCTCTTGCAATCAACTTCTTAAACAGCTAACTTACAATTCCATTACAACAAGCTGACAATTTTTTTACTTGAGTTCGTTGTCACATTTCTGTGGGGCCAATTACGTATTACTCGTGCACTCACTGTAGTTGTCTCGCCGTGCTGCACTATTTGCATATAGTGGCCACTCATGCCAGAGTAGCATCTGCTCCATTTGCACACTGATTGAGGAGTATCTGTAACATTTGCACAACCATTGTCCCAGATTATCGCACTACTCGTCACTTTAAACCGCATACACTCCTTGAAGTCTCAGTGCCCTTTGCACAATGGTCATTGCACCGGACTATTGCGATATTAGCCATTCGAACTGAGGACTCTGCATCTTTTTGCACAATTGTTGTTTGTTGTTGTTTTTTGTCAATATCTTTATGTCTCCAAAGTGTTCTTTAAATTGACTGTCTGTTGTACTAGAGCGGCTCCAACTACCGGAGACAAATTCCTTGTGTGTTTTGGACATACTTGGCAAATAAAGATGATTCTGATTCTGATTCTGATTCTGATTCTGATTCTGATGTTGGCGGATGGTCCAGTCAGGGTCTTGAACCTAGGTCCGCCACGGTGGCAGGTGATGATCTTAGGGCTTAGATCTCTGGGCTCACTTTTAATCCACACATCAAAAATATAACATACTTTTTTTTTTTTTTTTAATGTTAAACAAGTGAGGAGAAGCGGCTCAGAAAATGGATGGATGGATGGATGTTAAACAATTTAGCCAGAGTTCGCTGCCAACATGGAGACGTTTATTCATGCTTTTATTTCCAGTCAGACTGACTATGTTAATGCCCTGCTTTCTGGTCTTCCCAAAAGAAACAATATCACCTCTACAATTACTACAGAACTCAGCAGCAGGTGTCCTGACGAAGTCCAGAAGGCGGGCACATATTACACCAATTTTAAAATCACTGCACTGGCTCCCCGTGTGTTTCAGGATAGATTTTAAGTTTTTTGGGGTGGTTTTTAAGGGTCTAAATGGTTTTGGGCCTTCTTCTCTGTGTGGATGAATGGTGGGAGTCGATGGATTTTAACTATGTAAAGCACTTTGAGATGCATATTATTGTATGAAAAGTGCTCGATAAATACAATTTGATTTGATGGTATGCTTGCTAACATTGGCTCCTAGCTGACTCTCGTAACTTTGTGTGGTCATGCTCCGGAAAGAGTGAAAAGTCAGTCATCGCTAGGGTTGCCACCTTTCAGAAAGGATCTCCGGACCCCTGTGGGATCAGGCGCCCATAGCAGTGTTATGAATGACTGTGGTTGGATGTTTGGTGGTGGTCGGCAGGGCCATAAAAGCTTCTCTCAGACTGCCCCATGGCAGCTGTAGCTACACAAGTAGCTTACCACCACTAGGCTGTAACTGTGGACTGAATGAATAATTTGTGTGCAATTCTAAAGTGTCCTTGACTGCCTTGAAAATGCTATATAAGTGTAATACATTATTATTATTTTGATTTTGTCAATGTTTTCAATAAAGGGGTGCGCATAAAGGCAATTAGCATTACTATTTAACGTACTGCACAATGAGGAAAATAAAAAAAAAAAAAAAAAGTGCCACATGCTCACAAAACAGTAATTGCACAATCAGTTACGATAATCAAGGAAATACAGTACGGTCTACCACTGAGCAATTACATTGTACCACTGCTTTTGGAGCAAGGACATCTGTAATCACTGCCTCTGTCTATAGTCGTTTTTAAAGAATGCTTGAATACGGTAGATTCTTTTGATTACGTTTATATGCACAGTCAGCACTGGTTATTGTCAGAGGATAGGACCCAAAAATGCACGACTCCAAAACAAATGGACAGTTTCCAAAAAGAGAGGTTTAATAGACGGGCATAGGTCGGTACACAGGCAGGGAATCCAAGAAAGGCAACAGTATCCAAAAACATGAGGCAAAGAGGCAAGGTCGATAATCGGAACAGGGTCAAATCTTACTGTGAGTCTGTGACGTGGAAACAAGGAATGCTGGAACGCGACGACAAGGTACAACGAACTGGCAACGAGAGGGAATGAGACACGTCTCACCAAGGTCAATGCCGCTGGAACTGTGGACTCTGGGGCTATGGCAGGAAACAGAGATGGTTGGTAACCATGCACAACATGAAAAGGCGATAGACCAGTGGATGCAGAGGGGAGGGAATTGTGGGAGAATTCGACCCAAACCAGTTTCTGAGACCAGGATCGCGGCTCCTGTGAAGCGAGACATCGGAGCCCAGTCTCCAGGTCCTGGGTTAGCCTCTCGGTTTGGCCGTTGGTTTCAGGATGAAACCCAGATGACAGACTGACGGTAGCACCTATGAGATAGCAAAACTCCTTCCAAAATTGCGAAATGAATTAGGGACCCCTATCAGACACCACATTCTTGGGGAAACCATGGAACTTGAAAACCTGATTAATCATCAACTCGGCAGTGTCTTAAGCTGAGGGGAGTTTTGGAAGTGCAATGAAGTGTGCCATCTTAGAGAACCTGTCAACAACTGTAAGAATGGTGGTATTGCCTTTAGAGGCCGGTAATCCTGTCACAAAGTCTACGGAAATGTCTGACCAAGGACGTTGTGGTATTGGCAGGGGTCGCAACTCCCCAGAAGGACGTTGATGAGAGGGCTTGTTAGCAGCACATACCTGGCAAGTATTGACGTAATCGATAACATCCCTCCTAACATTAGGCCACCAAAAGCGCTGTTCGACCACTGATTGCGTCTTGGCAATGCCTGGGTGACATACAGTTCGGTTCATGTGAGCCCAGTGGATGACTCTTCCTCTTAAGGTCGGAACCACATAAAGCCTGTTTTCAGGGCAATCTTCAGGGCTAGGAGTGTCTTTCAGAGCCCCTTTAACCGCAGTTTCAATGTCCCAAACAAAAGCGGAAATGAAACATGACTTGGGCAAAATAGTCTTAGGGTCGGACAAAGAATTCTCTTCGGAGAAAATACGTGACAAAGCATCTGGCTTACCATTTTGAGAACCAGGTCGGTAGGATAACATGAAATTAAATCTATTGAAGAACAGAGCCCATCTAGCCTGCCTCGCATTTAATCTTTTAGCAGTTTTAATATACTCAAGGTTCTTGTGATCTAAAAACGGAGTCTGTGCCCCCTCTAGCCAGTGCCTCCACTCTATCAAAGCCACCTTGACTGCCAGCAGTTCACAGTCACCAATGTCATAATTTTTTTCAGCTGGGGTCAGTTTTTTGGAGAGAAAAGCACAAGGATGTAATTTATCATCCATGAGAGATTTCTGGGAGAGCACTGCTCCTATTCCGGCATCAGACGCATCAACTTCTACCACAAACTGCTGTTTGAGATTTGGCAAAGTAAGGATGGGAGCGAAGGTAAAGCTCGATTTAAGTTTTTGAAAAGCTGCCTGACAAAGCGGGTTCCATACAAAAGGTTTGTGTGGCGAGGTAAGATCATGCAAAGGAGAGGCTAAAATTTCGGATGAATTTTCTGTAGAAGTTTGCGAACCCTAAGAACCTTTGTACATCTTTGCGTGAAGTGGGAGTAGGCCAATTAATAACCACATCAACTTTGCAAGGGTCCATTTTGACTTCACCTTGAGCCAGGACGAAACCCAGAAAAGAAACGGACGCCTTGTGGAACTCACATTTCTCAGCCTTGACATATAGTTGATTCTGCAGTAACCACTGCAATACAGAGCGGACATGAAAAATGTGAGTCTCCTCATCCGGGGAGAATATCAGAATGTCATCCAAATAGACAAAAACATAAACATTCAACATGTCACGCAGGACATCATTGACAAGGTTTTGGAAAAGAGCTTGAGTGTTAGTAAGTCCAAAAGGCATTACCAAATACTCATAATGTCCCGTTGATGTGTTGAATGCTGTTTTCCATTCATCCCCCTCCCTTATCCTGACTAGATGATACGCATTTCTTAAGTCCAGTTTGGTGAAAATCTTGGCTCCCTCCAGGAACTCAAAGGCGGTGGAGATGAGAGGAAGAGGGTACCTGTTTTTTACAGTTATCTCGTTGAGACCCCGGTAATCGATACAGGGTCGCAGGGTCCTGTCCTTTTTGTCCACAAAGAAAAATCCTGCTCCCGCAGAATGATCCCGGCTGCCAGTGATTCTTCCACGTACTCTTTCATGGCCTTGTGTTCCGGCCCTGAAAGAGAGAACAACCTCCCTCGTGGGGGTGTGGTTCCAGGCAGCAAGTCAACAGCACAGTCATAGGGTCTGTGGGGTGGAAGGGATTTGGCCTTGGACTTGGAAAAAACATCTTTAATATCCTGGTAACAGGTGGGCACTTGAGATAAATCAGGATCCCCAGATGGGGTCTGTGGATTGTCTTGAGAAACATGACCCTGAACATCACATGGCGGCTTGAAACAGTTCTGGGCGAAATTGCTGCCCCATGACATAACCTGCCCAGAGGACCAGTCAATGTGGGGGTTATGTAATTTCAACCATGGGTTCCCTAAGATAAGGTCATGATTCATGGCGTCAAAAACATGAAAACTAATGTGTTCCGAGTGAGAATCAGGAAATGTCAATGTGAGTGTTTGGGTGCGGTGAGTGATCTTGCCCATAAAACTGCCGTCTGCAGCATAGGTGTTGCGGTGGCGTTTTATTTGAAAGGTTCTAAGGTGCATACGTCTAACGAGGAGGGAGTTAAGTAAGTTAGCGTCAGAACCAGAGTCAATTAATACAGGTGTATGAATTTCTTGATCAGGAGAACATAGTGTCACTTTAGGAAGAGCCCGTGTAGGGTCTTCCTTAATGAAATTCAGACTCACCTCCCCCGTGCCCTTGCTACCGGCACCGGCAACTTTGACGTGACAGTTGCTCACGGAATGACCCAACTGACCGCAGTAGAAGCACCGCCCTTCCCTCAGCCGGCGTTGACGTTCCTCAGGGGAGAGACGGAACCTGCCCAGTTGCATGGGTTCATCCGTGGGGACGCTAGCCAGTGGGTTGAGACCGGAAACAGGGGATCTACCTTGGTTTGGCTTGTCACCGAGGCTCGTCCTCCAAGTGTGTGGTGACGCAGCCCTCTGCCGATCTCCATCCAGCTCGCGATCCAAAAGCCTCTTGTCGATTTTTACGGCGAAAGCGATGAGAGTGTCCAAGTTGGTCGGCAGGTCTAGCGGGACTAAATGATCCTTGACGGCGGGGGATAGTCCTTGAAAAAAGGCATCGAGTAGCGCCCGATTATTCCAATGACTCTCAGCTGCTAGAATGCGAAACTCAATCACGTAATCTGACACCCTGCGCATGCCTTGTTGTAAGGTGACAAGGGAGCGAGCTGCCTCACCATCTGGTGTGGAAAATTGAAAAATTTGCTCCACAGTCTTTACAAAAAAAAACCCATGAATGACACGCGGCGGAATTGCGGCTCCATTCAGCAGTAGCCCACGCCTCTGCACGACCAGTCAGGTGGGAAATGACGAAAGCGATTTTTGACCGCTTGGTGGGGAATGCAGCTGCCTGCAGCTCAAAGTGGAGTTCGCACTGCGTGATGAACGGCTTAATGTTCCCAGAATCTCCAGAGAACCTCTCCGGTCGAGAGAGCTGTGGGCAGACAGCAGCGGAGGTGGCAGGTGGCTGCATGGTGACTGCTTCACATGGAAATGTTGGTACCGTGGCGGTATCGGGTGTGTTGCCAACTGGTTCCTTCTCTTGAATAATTTTCATAAGAATTTCAAACTGCGAGGCCACCTGTCTCATCATATTGTCCTGATGCCTTGACAGTCCCTCTAGATGAAGGTGGAGGGCAGCAAGCTGCTCATCCTGCTTCGAGAGGCGTTGACCCTGCGCTTGAAGGGCTTTGCGCACCGGGTCTGAGTCTGCTGGGTCCATGTTATGGCCAGTTAGTTCTGTCATGAACGGAACAGAGGATAGGACCCAAAATTTATAAAGTACTGCATGATTTGGCCCCAGCTCCTCTGGCTGAGTTCATCAGCCAAAGAAACAGCTCTGAGCGTGTCACTCGAGGCTCTGTCAGAGGTGACTGTCTCATTCCTCTGCGCAGGAGCACTTTCAGTAAGTCAGCCTGGTCAGTGAGGAGCGCTGGTGAGTGGAACTCAGTACCTGAGGAGGTTAAACTGCTTACAACATACAAGGCCTTCACAAAAAAACTGAAAATGTGGCTAGTTAACACCTATAGCTGCCAACACTAAAAGACAAGTATGTTATGTTGTCTTTTTGTTATGATCAAAAAAATTATGGTTTTATTCTCTCTTAATAGTATAGTTTGATTATGTATCCTGTATTATATTGTCTTGTAGATGTATTTTACTGCTTTTTTACATCATGGCCAGGGGACTACAGATGAAAACTAGCCTTCTGGCTAATTCTGGCTTATTTAACCATGTGTACTTCATGTGTTTTATGAAATTGCATTGTCCCCTTTCAAAAATAAACTGATAAACAAACAAAACAAAAATGCACGACTCCAAAACAAATGGACAGTTTCCAAAAAGAGAGATTTAATAGACGGGCATAGGTCGGTACACAGGCAGGCAATCCAAGAAAGGCAACAGTATCCAAAAATATGAGGCAAAGAGGCAAGGTCGATAATCGGAACAGGGTCAAATCTTACTGTGAGTCTGTGACGTGGAAACAAGGAATGCTGGAACGCGACGACAAGGTACAACTGGCAACGAGAGGGAATGAGACACGAGGTTAAATACAATAGGTAATTTGGGTGAACGAGGCACAGGTGGTGAAGATGCTCACAGGAGCAGGTGTGTGTGAAACAGGGGGGAAGACAAAACCCGGAACACACACCCATGACAGTTATGTTTGACTGTGTGGTAAACTTGTCACATCTAATAGTCATCTAGAGGGAGAAGAGGGTCCCACCATTGAAAAAATTGTTTATTTAATTAAACAGTATTTGTCTGCTGCCGCTCTTATGACTTAAAAGTCAAGAATTTATGATCACTGCCACTGAACACTAAGACCTCCAAATTATAAACGTTTTGGCATGGAATGCAGAGACATTTTTAATCACAGGAATGTGCATAGGCTATACTCTATATAAGTGTGATATGGCTGTGTGATATTTCAGTTTTTCTTTTTTCATAAATAATAATAAGAATAAGAATAACTTGTACCTAAATGCCCATACAGTATATAAAATGTACAATATATTTGATAATACTACTGTATACACTGAACAAAAATTTTAACACAACACTTTTGTTTTTGCTCCCATTTTTCGTGAGCTGGACTCCAAGATCTAAAACTTTTTCTACATACACAAAAGCCCATTTCCCTCAAGTATTGTTCACAAATCTGTCTAAATCTGTGTCAGTGAGCATTTCTCCTTTGTCGAGATAATCCATCCCACCTCACAGGTGTGGCATATCAAGATGCTGATGAGACAGCATGATTATTGCACAGGTGTGCCATAGGCTGGTCAAAATAAAAGCCCACTCTGAAATGTGCAGTTTTATCACACAGCAGAGTGCCACAGATGTCGCAAGTTCTGAGGGAGCGTGCAATTGGCATGCTGACTGCATGAATGTCCACCAGAGCTGTTGCCCGTGAACTGAATGTTCATTTCTCTACCATCAGCCACCAACAAAGGCGTTTCAGACAATTTGGCAGTACATCCAACCAGCCTCACAACCGCAGACCACGTGTATCCACAACAGCCCAGGACCTCCCCATCCAGCATGTTCACCTCCAAGATGGTCTGAGACCAGCCACCTGGTCAGCTGCTGCAACAATCGGTTTCCATAACCAAAGAATTTCTACACAAACTGTCAGAAACCGTCTCAGGGAAGCTCATCTGCATGCTCGTAGTCCTCATTAGGGTCTCAACCTGACTGCAGTTCGCGTCGTAACCGACTTAAGTGGGTGAATGCTCACATTCGATGGCGTCTGGCACGTTGGAAAGTTGTTCTCTTCACGGATTAATCCCGGTTTTCACTGTTCAGGGCAGATGGCAGACAGCGTGTGTGGCGTTGTGTGGGTGAGCGGTTTGCTGATGTCAACGTGTTGGATTGAGTGGCCCATAGTGGCGGTGCGGTTATGGTATGGGCAGGTGTATTTTATGGGCAATGAACACAGGTGCAGTTTATTGATGGCATTTTGAATGCACAGAGATACTCTAACAAGATCCTGAGACCCATTGTTGTGCCATTCATCCACGACCATCACCTCATGTTCCAGCGTGATAATGCACGGCCCCATGTTGCAAGGATCTATACACCATTCCAGGAAGCTGAAAACATCCCAGTTCTTGCATGGCTAGCATACTCCCTGGACATGTCACCCATTGAGCATGTTTGCGAGGCTCTGGATCGGCATATACGACAGCGTGTTCCAGTTCCTGCCAATATCCAGCAACTTCGCACAGCCATTGAAGAGGCCTGGACCAACATTCCACAGGCCACAATCAACTACCTGATCAACTCTATGCGAAGGAGATGTGTTGCATTGCGTGAGACAAATGGTGGTCACACCAGATACTGACTGGTTTTCTGACCCCCCCAGGCCCCCACAATAAAGCAAAACTGCACATTTCAGAGTGGCCTTTTATTGTGGCCAGCCTAAGGCACACCTGTGCAATAATAATGCTCTCTAATCACCATCACGCATGCTCACTAACACAGATTTAGACAGATTTGTGAACAATATTTTGTCATGGGTGTGTGTTTCGGTTTTTGTCTTCCCCCTGTTTCACACACACCTGCTCCTGAGAGCATGTTCACCACCTGTGCCTCGTTCACCCTAATTACCTTGCATTTAACCTCGTGTCTCATTCTTTCTCGTCGCCAGTTCGTTGTACCTTGTCGTCGCGTTCTCGCATTCCTTGTTTCCATGTCACAGACTCACAGCAAGATTAGACCCTGTTCCGATTATCGACCTCGCCTTTTTGCCTCATGTTTTTGGATACTGTTGCCTTTTTTGGATTGCCTGCCTGTGTACCGACCTATGCCCGTATATTAAACCTCTCTTTTTTGAAACTGTCCATTTGTTTTGGAGTCGTGCATTTTTGGGTCCTATCCTCTGTTCCGTTCATGACATATTTGAGGGAAATGGCCTTTTGTGCATTTAGAAGAAGTTTTAGATCTTTGAGTCCAGCTCACGAAAAATGGGAGCAAAAACAATAGTGTTACGTTTATATTTTTGTTCAGTGTATTGAACAGGTGATCATATTTTAAAACCTCATCCTATACAATCAATCAAACGATATTAGTCTGCTAAAATAAGCTGTTTCCAGACACTTACATCTTGTGGCGAAAGGACAACCACATAGGAATCGGAATCAATCATAATATAATGTGCCGACCATGTCAGCATCATGAGATGATTGAATAAACGAAAACTGTGACACAGTGGCCTGCAATTGTCCGGCGACCATTTCAGGGTGTACACCCCCCCCTCACCCAAAGAAAGCTGGAATAGGCTCCAGCACGCCCGCGCCCCTAGTGAGGATAAGCGGTACGGAAAATGGATGGGTGCACTGGACATTTTTAAAAACCACATGTGAGCAGCGCCACTATGTGACATCTCTCCAGGCATACACACTTGAGCGGAGCTAGAGTCCTGCATATCTCACCATGACAATGTTGCTTCCCTGAGTATAGTTTTATGTTTTGCTCTATCTTCAGATTAGTGTGTGATGAACATTTTTATTGGACATGAGTCAAAATACGGAACAAATCGCATCCCGTATTAGTTCAATACGGAACGTGACATTTAATGGCCAAATAAGGGACAATTATCTATTTTACTGGACAGGTGGCAACCCTAGTCCTTGCTCTTGTTCAAATATTGCAAAATGTTAGTCATGTATTTTTTTGTGAGTGTTGTGAAGCAGTCCTGTTTTATCAATGGTGGCCAGCTCGCACTTTGCTCATTAGCCTCAAAAGCCACATGGGCTATGATTTGTCTGGCTGAGCGGTTATTGCTGCTTTACACTGTAACCAATATGGGGACTGTGGTGTGGGTTCAAGTCTTAGCTGGGACCCTAGTGGAAGACTATCATGATTACTTTTTATTTTGCTGTCTGTGGTTTGTTTGCTTATATTAAACAATATCATTGGAAATGTGTCAGTGGTATGGATTCTGTGTTCTACAATTCAGATTCCTGGTCATTTTTGTAAGGGGATATACAGAGTGTCTGTGGATCCTTAAAAAGCCTGAAATTAGATTTTCCAAAATGAAAGTGTTAATTATTGAATTATCACCAACACTCAAAATGCCATGGATACAACAACCAATGTTAAATTCTGTAGAAACTAAGAATTGGATTTGGTCATACTCAACACTGCAGGTACTGCACAATTTCTTGAACTATTGTGTTAACAACTGTACCCATTAAAACAGGACCTTTAAACACACAACAATAGCCTCTACTTTTTCATTTGTATTTTATGTTGTTTTTTTTGTATTTGTCAAGAACAATGACACCACTGAGGCAGATTTTTGATTAATTAGCCCACAGTCTCAGTGAAGCAATGAGACCCTCGTCATGATGGGAAATCATTGCCTCGTCAATTCTGAAGGGGTAAATCTAGGCGAATTAAAAAGGGATTTAACTATAGGCTTAAAGACTTGCGATCAGAAAGAACATGTGCTGCTCTGACACCAGCGTGTGTGCAATGACAGATGATTTGGACTTAGTCTACGTCACTGGGTGCAAGTTCTTTGCTCCCTCTTGTCAAAAGCTGCCTCTGACTTTAAATAAACCCCTGACAATTTGGTTCCACTTTGCCTTGCCAGAATATAAAACGGTCTTAACTCAATTCTTCCAAAGTACATCAAGTGCCCTCCAAGGATGTATTCATTTCTTCTGTTCTAGTTGTTATGACAGGTGCTGCATTTGCTTCCCAAAAGACAATTAATAACTGTCACAAATATCAGTACAAATAAATAGAGTCCTAACAAATATGAAATGTATTCTAATATAAACTTTGACCATAGCTATACTCAAACACCAAGGACCAAATATAATTTAAAAGGACTTTGTCGAAAATGTATGAAGCTCAGCTGTAAAGGTCAAATACTGACAAACCACATCAGCTGTCTGGACAAGTGCCAAATCACATATATTCCTGCTAATTTGTGTTTGTTCCTTCATTAGATTTTTTGTGTGTGCATAATATATTAATAATAATAATTTACCTTTATATGGCGCTTTTCACAGGACTCAAAGACACTTTACAGTACAGTTTATACAACACAGAAATAATAAGAGTAAGAGTGAGCGTGTAGGAGTCTTTCCATGCCGCAGTCAAAAGACAACAGACGGGACCCCAGCCTGGCGAAATTGTGGACAAAGTTTCCAGCCTCATCAGGTGCAGCAGGGAAGACAAAGGGGAAGAACACTCGCGCGAGATTGCCAATCGCCAAGCCCGAGGAGCTGCACAGATGCACAGGGCAGCGCCACAACCAAAGCCGAAGGAGCCAATACTGGAGATGGCCATCGGACATGTCACCCATTGAGCATGGCCATCGGCCATGACAGAGGAATTGGAGAAAGTGGTACAGGAACAACAGATCGAAAGAGTCGACGGTGGCACAGGACAACCACAGCATGGCAGACCAATCAGAGTGGACGTACCTGTAGATGAGCTAGCCAGTGAGCTGAGGGAGCTCGGTAGCCAGCTCACACGAAAAGGGGGTAGTGGTCCCAACCAGCGAGAGCCTACCGCAAAAGCATGCCCAGGTTCAACCTTTGGCCATGGTACAGCTATTATTCCCAGTGAAAGTAAAATATATATATATATATATATATATATATATATATATATATATATATATATATATATATATATATATATATATATATATATATATATATATATATATTTGGAAATGATGGGAGCGGCACGTTGGACGACTGGTTAGAGCGTCTGCCTCACAGTTCTGTGTGGAGTTTGCATGTTCTCCCCGTGCCTGCGTGGGTTTTCTCCGGGCACTCCGGTTTCCTCCCACATCCCAAAAACATGCATGGTAGGTTAATTGAAGACTCTAAATTACCCGAAGGTGTGAATGTGAGTGCGAATGGTTGTTTGTTTGTATGTGCCCTGCGATTGGCTGGCAACCAGTTCAGGGTGTGCCCCGCCTCCTGCCCGATGATAGCTGGGATAGGCTCCAGCACTCCTGCGACCCTTGTGAGGATAAGCGGCTCAGAAAATGGATGGATGGATGGATATTTACAGTCCAACTAATCATAACAGGGCAAATAACATCAAAAGTTTTCAAGGATAACAAGGGATTTATTTTTTTCTTTCGTTCACAGTCTGACGTACTAGGCCTCCGTCAAGCAGTGACAACCTTGGGTATTGTGCCCGAGATGTAGTCGTGGTGCTTCCCTGGTTGGAACAGAATCGACTTTTGCTGAAGAGTCCAATTTGAGAATGGTAGTCTCTGGCGCATCTGATGCAGATGAGAGTGGGTGTGAGTGATGCAGGTTTACCTTCCTGTGTTCGTGCTTTCCTCCTGGCTCACTCTTCTTCTGCTAGGTACAGAATCCTTTCCTCCCCTTCCTTAATGTTTTTTGGATCATACTGCTCCATCTGCTGCAGTCAGTTGTTCTGTCCTCCCAAGTCTCAGTCCAGCATTCACGGCAATCACGGCTTGTCATTTTTGCCCGTCATGTCCCGCCACATTCTGTCACTTTCATCCTGTTATGTCCACGGGGGCCAGAAGTGTCTTTGCCATGGCCACCAGGATCATAATGTAAATGTAGCATTAGGAACTAAGGCTCAAGAGCAGGCCAGATGTTGGACTTGCAATGCAAGATGAAATTGGAGAAACTATAATCAATATTTTTCAAATAACAATGGTTCGAGGTGCCACGGTCAACAAGTGGTTAGCACATCTGCCTCACAGTTCTGAGGACTGGTGTTCAAATTCCGGCCTCGCCTGTGTGGAGTTTGCATGTTTTCCCCGTGCCTGGGTGGGTTTTCTCCGGCTACTCCGGTTTCCTCCCACATCCCAAAAACATGCGTGGTAGGTTGATTGAAGACTCTAAATTGCCCGTAGGTGTGTATGTGAGTAGGAATGATTGTTTGTTTATATGTGCCCCGTGATTGGCTGGCAACCAGTTCAGGGTGTACCCCGCCTCTCGCCCGAGGACAGCTGGGGCTGGCTCCAGCACACCCGCAACCCTAGTGAGGATAAGCGGTACAGAAAATGGATGGATGGATGGAACAATGGTTGGAGTGACACAGTTTAATGCCAAAGCTATCGATCATAGTTATGAGCAAAGAGAAGAGAATTATCACTGTGGAATTAACCACAACTCTGAGTCGCTGACATTTGATAACAGTAATTGTGTGTATTTGAATTTTAAGTAATTTACAAGTAATTAATGTAATTTTTCCTATTATAAAAACATTTATTCTCATTATTTTTGTATTTTAAAATCTGATATGTGCCAGCACAAGTGTTCAGGGTGTGTCTGTGTGTGTCTGTCTGTACTTTATAATTGATTAATGGAACAAGTTGCATAAAAAAGCAAAATACTTCAAGTTAAATATTTCACAGATTAAGTGAAGTAAGTAATGAATAAGCATACTGTGCATCACATTTTTAGATACATAAATGACAGGCGACTCACAGTACAAACATCACTGTCATGATATTAATAAACCTCTTGCACCATTCAGTGGTCAAAAAGGGTAGTACACGTCATACCGCATTCACAGAGATTCTCAGCAATTTTGGTGTCATGTGGGAATTTGATTACAAATGATTTACTGTACCCGCCTGCCCCTGCCCCTTGGAGGGTAGCCTTTTTGTGCCAATTTTAATAAATGTTCACTGATTAAAAAGTCTAATTACAGTGAGACAAATATTTTAAAAATAATGCAAACTAAATAAAGATTTTAAACAGTGTAGATCATTTGTATATATTCAGAAAGTAGCATGCTCATTTGTCAGGGACTGGAATGCATGACGTTTTTCTCATTATGTCAAAACAAGCATGCATAGAGCTAGCAGTAAGTAGATATACTTTAACTTTGCTGCACCTAGCAAATTTGAAAATAGAACTAATATAAGAAAGTGACAATGAGGTCATGACGCTGCTTCTTCAAGGCCTCCTTTGGCAATGGAAGAGGCGTTATCAGACTTGATAGGGTGATAGGGGTTTTCACAAACAATTAGTTAAAGTAACATTCGAACTGTCACACATTGTGAAAGGAGGGTGTCAGGTTAAGGGAAATCTGGACTCTTGCCAATACCGGGCAATTAAGAATGAACAGACATAGTTTGTCTCTTGTTGATGTACAGTACCTGGACTTCTGGTGGAAACTCAGTTGCCTTGACGGGAAAATATAAAGGAAGAGAGTGTTGTTGTTGTTTTTTTGTCAGTACTGGGTTATAACGTTAAAAACGACCCTGAACTGATGTTGTACAGATGATCCCGTGTAATGCCACATCTGTCACAACATGCAAGAGGAACTCATAAATAAACTCGGGATTGTGATAACTGATCCTATAGCTGAGGAGCTAGGCAACTAATTTTTGACACATATGTGACACTATCGGGTGTGGAAATACCCTATTTTTCCAAAAGTATTTGCTCACCTACCTTGACTCATATGATTTTAAAGACCTCCAAAGAGTGACTCTCTAACATGGACTTGACAAAAGTGTCAATTTAATAAATAAAAAAAACACCTTGGTTTTGTCATAGAAGTATCCAGGAAAGGCCCCTCTGACGCATTATTAAGATTCCCACACAGTTTCCAGGCAGGACACAACCTGCTCCAATATTACAGGCTCTAAGGAACGTGCTGCTGCACTATGATTGGCTGCTGTATCCCGGCGGATCACGCACTACTGCTTCCAGACAGGAAAAGTAGTATGTGACTTAAGTGTGGCGGTGTCAATGTTTCTCACTAATCCTATCCCACCCCCTAATCCTAACCTTAACCCATCCTAATCCCCCTTAAACCCCAACCCTTGCCCTAAACCTAGCCATAACAAAGTTCTTTGTTTTTGTTTGTTTGTTTGTTTTTTGTTTAAATGTGATACATGTTTGGGATGGTCATCTCATGACGTCTGTGTAGCCTGCCCTTCCCACGACGCAGGAGCCAATTATGTTGCAGAAGCACGTGTCCTACCTGGAAACTATGTGGGAATCCTAATAACGCCGGTCTGGCAGCTACTTCTGTTTGACCCAGTTATGTATCTGCTTTGTCCTCTAATTGGTTGCCTTCGTGTAGAAGACCCACTTGTGAGACCACACGTGTTTGTTAGGAGCGGCAATGTGGGCGGAGATCTTCGCTAGTGACGTAGATCAGCTCAGGAAATTCAATTGACCTGATTTGACGGCCTCTCGGCAGGGAAATGTCTGGAGCTTAGGAATGCATGGACAACTTTAATTCATACTTCACATGTTCACTGAAGCACCATAGAGCCAATATTACATCCCAAATACTTGAAAAAGTTGGTTTGGTAAAATACGGGACCTTTAGGTGATATCCCAGTCTAAATCCATATGGTTTAATATCAGAATCAGAATCAGAATCATCTTTATTTGCCAAGTATGTACAAAAAACACACAAAGAATTTGTCTCCGCTCTAGTATGACAACAGACAGTCAATAGACAGAGAACACTTTTGAGACATAAAGACATTGACAAAAACAGTCACTGAGCAATAAATGGTTGCTAGTTATCTGGTAATGCCGGTACATTTTTTAAAATTTTGACAATTGTGCAAAAGATGCAGAGTCCTCTAGCACTTAGAGCAGTTCGAATATTGCAATAGTCCGGTGCAATGACCAATGTGCAAAGGGCGCCGAGACTTCAAAAGAGTTTATGCAGTTTAAAGTGACGAGTAGCGCGATAATCTGGGACAGTGTTGATTGTGCAAATATTGCAGTTCACGATATATTATTTAACATAATGATGTAGAGAAAAGCAAAGCAGCAAAGCAAATTTATTTATATAGTGGATTTCATACACAAGGTAACTCAATGTACCCAACAGAATGTAACAAAATTTTGTTAAATGACACAGTACATGGTGGTACGGTGGCCGACTGGTTAGAGCGTCAGCCTCACAGTTCTGAGGACCCGGGTTCAATCCGCAGCCCCACCTGTGTGGAGTTTGCATGTTCTCCCCGTGCCTGCGTGGGTTTTCTCCGGGCACTCCGGTTTCCTCCCACATCCCAAAAACATGCATTAATTGGAGACTCTAAATTGCCCGTAGGCATGACTGTAAGTTTCTATGTGCCCTGAGATTGGCTGGCAACCAGTTCAGGGTGTACCCCGCCTCCTGCCCGATGACAGCTGGGATAGGCTCCAGCACGCCCGCGACCCAAGTGAGGAGAAGCGGCTCAGAAAATGGATGGATGGATGGACACAGTACATCTAAATGTTATGTAATGGTCAACAGAAAATATCGGAGCCTCTCTAAACCTCTTTGTCATAGTGAGCTCCTCCGTCTGTGAACAGGTTTATAAAATTATCAGTCATTGAAAACTGCACCCCCCCTGTGCCAATAACAAAAATGACCATCAGTACAACAACAGGTGCTGACTCAAACAATAATGAACACAAGCTTAACATAAGTTATGGCTCTTACACCAATCACCAGAAAGCTACAACGCAAACAAGTACTCAGTACTCAGTACTCAAGTACTCAGGATTAAAAACCCTGACTGCAATAGATTTAGTTCAGAACGTCCATCTTTTACTGACGAGGTGCGGTGTTGAAAATATTTGACTATTGGCCATGGCCACAGTCCTGGATACCCCGTTCAAAACTATTGCTTTTGGAAACCAAAGTCAAGGCCATGAAACTGTTATTAGATTTCAGACATGCAAACACCAAAGGCATGAAAAGGGTGAAAAAAAAAAAAAAAAAAACATTTTTCCTCATTTTGTCCCCCCCCCCCACAGTCACTCACACGCACACACAGAAACAAGACATTGGCACGGCGCATTGTTGTAACGAGTGTGTCCCATCGCGTTGACCAGTGACACGTTTTCTGCACCTACCTCTTGGGCAGTGTTTGATTTGACAAGATAAAGCTCAGTGACGGGATAGGGTGCTATCGGAATAGGGTGCCATCATGCCTGATCCAGGCATGAGATTACCCGAACAGCCCCGTTGCTGGACCGCTTACTTGTCAGACGGTAAGAGAGTACATTCAAACTAGGATGGCAAGACAGCAGAGTGGCGCAGCGGAAGCGTGCTGGACCCGTAACCCAGAGGTCCATGGATTGAAACCCTTCTCTGCTATCTGGAGCTGGTTCGCCATTATTGGATGTTTGCTCATAGGATGTTGTGGAACTGCTACCATTTAACGTCTTACTCTTAGTGAGAAATATTTTGCAATTCAGACTTGTCAACTCATTGGCTGAGGCCCACGGGTAGTGACACTTTCCTCAATTCACTTCGTACTGACAAAAAAAATGTGTCCTTTATTCACTGTTCTGTCAATTTAAAATCACTGTGTCAGTACCCATAAAGGTGGCACGACAGTTCAGCGTGAAAGACAAAGGGAATGACATTAAGGCAAACTCTTTCAGGGGAGCTAATATTTTATGGCGACAAGCAAACAATCCAAACAGAACGGCAAAGAGCTCGACTTTTTTGTGTCCAAAAATACGTATTGTCCCAACCGCCTTGTCGGAGCCAATGATAAAATGGTAGGAAATTAACAAAGTACTGGTATTAGTGGGGTTTGAACCCACACCTCCTGAGAGGCTGGAGCTTAAATCCAGCACCTTGGACCGCTCTGCCACACAACCTGCAAACCCCATTGATGTAAGGGGAATTTTTGGGCAAATGTAAGCCCGACCGAACGGGAAGTATGGGATCCCCGGCATTCCATATCATAGCCAACCTTGACATGAAAAATGTGGAAAGGAGAGCTCTGAAATCATTTAGGCCAACAACTTCAATTCATTGGATGAGAGATTAATCTTCTCATGCCAAGATCAAACAAAACAATTTTAGCCCCGATATTGGCCCGATTAGCTATCGTAACTGATTTCCCAGACAGGGCCCGACATATATTGTCGGGAAAGACAAAACTTCTTGTGTGTGACATAAGCCACGGCAAACGATTTGACCCTGCGACGCCAAAATGAAGTCTGGCAAATTGCATTTTTTTTTATATCTTCCGTGTAGTGTGACATATCAACGACAACTTTTCGACAGCGCAACTTAACAGAGAACAGTAGGATTGCGTATTCTGACCGCATCACCTCCCGTGCTTACCGTTGTCAACATACTTGCACCCTGTTGTTAACTGTTAGAATAAATGTACATTTGTTATCCCATATTTACTCTTATAGTATTGTCAAAGCATGTATTTAGCAGTATAATGTTGATTGTATCATAAAAGTTGACGTTGTCTGTGAAGAGGACTGTGCCCTCATCAAAAGATAGCGGCTGGACCATTTTGCGGTCGAAGGTCAAAGGTTGAAGCAATCAGCGCTGATGAAGAACACATCTGCGCAATGAGTCATATATGTGTTTGTTTTACCTTGCTGTGTGTGCCCTTATCTCAAGATAGCAGCAACGTCTGTGTAACTAGGAACCACCCTAAGGAAATAAAAAGAGAGGAATCGGCAGAGTTTGTTCAGAGCGGTAGGAGATTGTAACTCCGAACAACTCTAATCGTTCTCCTCGTGAGTATATAAACCATCTCTTGTCTTCCTTCCTTGTTTATTGTTTATTAAATATTCCAGGTTGTTTGAACCTGACATTAACTTGGTCCTTCGAGCCGGATGCCAAAATACCTAAGGATTACAGTGGGTGTGGTGGACTCCAGAAAGACCGTGGCCACGGCAGGCTCCCTAGATGAGCCTGAGATCCTTTTCCAGGACTGGACCTCGACCCACCAGCTGGGATCTGACGGTTGACGGCATTCCGATGGAGGGAAGATAACAGTGGTGAGTTAAACTTCCTTAAAGGGGGGAAGGGAATGACTGGATGTCATTGTGCGTTAATGACTGGAAGTCATTGCGTGTTAGAAAACCCTGTGAATACTAGTAAATGGCAGGTAAATGAGGGACGGCGGAGTCCTGTGTACGCTTAAATTCCGTGAAAATCGCAGTAATAAAGCGCTTGTGTGACTGAGAAGTGAATGAATGGAGATAAAAACACCACTAAGTATTTATCTCATATAAAACAGTGGGATTGTAAACAGCAGACTGGTGTGGATGCAAAGGCAAGAATCCTCCACCTGAAAAGGTTGAAGTGAGAATTACCACAGCAGAAAATTTGAGTTGCTGTCCTACTGATAAGAAACCAGTTTTTAGAACATCCTAGGTGTTGACAAACTGGACCAAATTCTCTAAAATGGGGAAAGGAAGTAGTAAAATAAAACCCAGGGATACACTGCAGTGTAAAGATTGGAAGTTCATTAAAAAAAAAAAAAAGACAGGATCCTGATAAAATTCAATATTTAGACACATGGATAACTGAACACGGCTTTAATGGTTAGTTAAATTCACAAAAAAATAGCAGCGTTGCAGGAATCAATCATAAAAAGGAAAGAAAAAAAGAAAACCTTAAAAAAAATGAAGGAAAATGGTTTTGAGGAAACAGAATACTGGATGACAATTTGAGAGGGAGACAGAGAACGGAAAGAGAATGTACACAAAATAAGAAAGGAAAAAGAATGTGAAAAGAAAGACAGATAATGTGTAGAGAAGGAAAAAGAACAATTAATGTTCCATAGAAAGGAGGATGATGAGACAGGATCAGTGTCGAGGAGAAGAGAGAGTTGTTGAAGTAAGTGAAAACGGGGGAGGTGCAACTGCCCCGCCCTTTATCCTAAATTACCACCTCCTCTACATTAGAAGGACTGACACCACAAAAAGCAGACATAAACCAGTTTGTTGAGGAACTGGAAAATTTTAGGCAATCATATAACTTAAATGGTGCAGAAGTCCAACAAGTTGGATGGCGGC
Source organism: Phyllopteryx taeniolatus (assembly GCF_024500385.1). Classification (NCBI taxonomy): domain Eukaryota; kingdom Metazoa; phylum Chordata; class Actinopteri; order Syngnathiformes; family Syngnathidae; genus Phyllopteryx; species Phyllopteryx taeniolatus. The sequence goes on from NW_026903558.1 coordinate 40,721, forward strand.
CATGGGTCCAGATTGGCATAATATTAGAGGACCATGGAATCCAAGAGATGCAAATGGGATTTTGGCCCATGATAGTTGCAAATTGGGACACCGGGTGCAAGGATTAATTAACAGAGCAACCCAGCGTTTCAGACAGAGAGCAAATTACACTGAAATAGGCAGAGTAAAACAAAAGGATGAGCCTTTTGAGGAATACAGAGTAAGAATGACAACTGTATTCAAGACTCAAAGTGGCCTGCAGGAGGATGGAGATGTAAATGAGCCATTTCAACAGCAGTTGAAGAATGCTCTCCATGCAGGTTTAAAAGACGCAATTCGCAGCTGGGTTAACAAACATTACATTGGCCTGCCTACAGGCACCTTGGAGGAGTATGTAAATCACGCCCTCCATGCTGAAAGAAAAAATACAGCAGTAATGACTGAAGGGAAAAAGGTCATCCCCAAATTACAAGACAAAATGTCACAGAATTATTTGCATATTACACTCTGGTACAAAGGTACACTTGGTCCAGATGTGGAATATGAGAGAAAATTGGCAAAAATAACACCAGCCAGAGTCACTGTGACTTATTTGTACACTGATACAGAAAGTACAGCAATTGCAGAAGTGACATTAAATGAAGAGACGGAAGCACTGTTTAGAATGTGGACTCCAACCCACATCTTTTTGTACAAAAATAGACATAAAAAATGGAAAGACTTTGGGAGAATAGTTGAACAAGGTGAGAAAGCAACTGATTGGGTTACCTTATCAACCAATACAGAAATAAGTGTCTCACCAGGAATAGAAAGAAAGGCACTATTTTGGACAATTCAGGCACAAGAAGGGATACACCTACATTCTCAGCAAAAATGAGACTTAATGCTCACTGAGGATGAGGAAGATTTGTTGAAGGAAGTGTCAGAGAAATTATGGTCTAAAGGACCTACAGATGTTGGGTTAATAAAAGGAACCTTACCAGTACAAATCAGGCCGAAAACTGAATACAGACCATGTGTGAGATAATATCCATTGAAACAGTATGCATACAAAGGCATCAAACCAGTAATTGAAGATTTGATTGCTGCTGGAGTAATAGTAAAAGGTGATAACTCGCCATGCAACACTCCAATATTCCCACTAAAGAAAGCGCCACAATCTGTAGGATGCCGCATGGTGCAAGATTTACAAGCGGTAAATAATGCAGTCATTCAAAGAGCTCCATGTGTGCCTGACCCTTACACTTTGTTGAATACACTCAGGCTAGATGCTACAGTCTTTACTGTAGTAGATATCAGCAATGCATTATTTTCTATACCCATAGATAAGGATAGTCAGTTTTGGTTTGCATTTACATTTGGAGGATAAAGATACACTTTTACTAGATTGCCACAAGGCTACTGTGAAAGTCCAACTATTTATTCCCAAGTAATGAGCACTAGTATGGCTAAATTTCAACCACCAGGAGGAAGTCAAATCTTACTTTATGTAGATGATGTATTGCTGGCATCACCAGACAGGGAAACATGTAAAAAAAATAATAATAATTTTTGCTGTAACTGTATTGAGATGACAGCACCCTTTTTCATTGGAAGCAAGAGCAGCTTGGAGAAGTGCTATAATGCACATTTCACAAGGCAATAAAGCCCCCACACCTCCAGGCATTGACCACATCCTTAAAAGGTCATGGAATGTGATACCACCTACTCAAGCCTTAATAAAAAGAAGCAGCTGCAGGACAGACACGTGTTAGCAGTAGAAGATAATAAATTATTGTAAAATCTGGGTTCCAGATTATGCGGAAATCACTGCGCCCCTGAGTAAAATGATGTATGAGGAAGACCTCAAAATGGCATCACCCTGAAAGTGGATTGATGAAGCAGAAAAAGCTTTTTGTGAAATAAAACATGATTGTCAAGAGTTAGCAGAAACAGCCAAAAGCAGAAGTGACCTGAAAGATCAGCCTTTAGAAAAAGGAGAGGTCCTATTTGGAGATGGCTCATCTAAGAAAAATGAACTAGGGAAAACACAAACAGGTTATGCAATAGTGACTAAAGACACTAACAAAAGCTGAGCCATCAAATTACTCCGCTCAGGCAGCAGAATTAGCAGCGTTAACAGAAGCGTGTAAAATAATGAGAGGAAAGGATGTTACTATTTACACAGATGGTCAATATGCATTTGCCACAATACACATATTTGCACAATATTGGAAGAATAGAGGCATGATATCATCAACAGGCAAATTGGTTACACATGCAGAATTCTGATCAACATTACAAAAGACATCTATGTATGACAAAAAAAAAAACTATCCTACCAAAAAATCTATACAAATCGGCTGCTATATTCAGTCATGGTGTAACACGTCTCAACAGGAGGGATGGTGGGGCACATAGATCAATATTATACAACTTCTGGTTTTAATTCTTATTTTAAAAAGAAAAATAATACATTTTGTAGGGCATGTTTGACATGTGCAAGGCACAATCCACAAGGTAATTTGAGACTACGTAGAGGACGCTTCCCGACACCACAATACCCATTTCAAATTATCCATATGGACTTTATTGAATTAAACCAAAGTGAAGGGAAAAAAAATATTGTTTGGTCAAAATGGATAGAAAGCTTCCCAACCAAATATCCAGATGCATTGACAGTGGAAAAATCACTTTGTAAGGATATAATTCCAAGATATGGTATTTCTGAAAAATATATACAGTGATAATGGTGCCCATTTTGTTAACCATCCATCCATCAATTTTCTGAGCCGCTTCTCCTCACTAGGGTCGCGGGCGTGCTGGAGCCTATCCCATGCTGGAGCCCTATGTCATCGGGCAGGAGGCAGGGTACACCCTGAACTGGTTGCCAGCCAATTGCAGGGCACATGCAAACAAACAACCATTCGCACTCAGTCACACCTACGGGCAATTTAGAGTCTCCAATTCATGGATGTTTTGGGGATGTGGGAGGAAACCGGAGTGCTCGGAGAAAACCCACACAGGCACGGCGAGAACATGCTAACTCGACACAGGCGGGGCCAGGGATTGAACGCAGGTCCTCAGAACTGTGAGGCTGACGCTCTAACCAGTCGTTCACCGTGCCGCCATTTTGTTAACCAAATTGTGAAAAAGATAGGAGTGATGTTTCACATTGATCTAAATCATTGTGCTTACCACCCTCAAAGCGCTGGATTAGTGGAAAGGATGAATGGAACAATAAAAAACAGACTTAAAAAGTGCAAGGAAGAAACAGGAAGGCCGTGGACACAGTGTTTGGAATTAGTAAAGTACTTCAGGGCTAACACCCTATGAAACATTGTTTGGAAGGCTACCTCAATTAAAGAAGGAATGGGAAACCAATGAAGAAGCTAATTTAGCTGAAAATGTTAGAAAAACAACGACTAAATTGAGGCCCATTTCAAGTATTTTTGACAACCCCCACAGCTGTAAAGATAACAGAAAGGTCAACTTGGATTTATTTGACACATTGTAAAAAGATCATTTCGGTTGAAAACTCAGACAAGGGAGGTGAGCAAAAGTCTGATAATAGGGTGGTCTCAGACATTTAGAATCTGGGAAGACCCGAAAGTCAGTGAAGATTTTATAAGAGACCCAACTAAAGTAGAGGGGATATTTCAACCAGAATGACCCCTAAGTGTTTAAAATCAGCTATGGGGTGTGGGATGTCAACGCTATCTGTTATTTTGATTTTTTTTGTTAGTATGGTATTTGCGGGAACCACCCAAGGTTAAACGAACGGACCATAAAGTAACCACTCAACCCTTACTCTTACACAGGGTTAGACATAGTAGTGGACAGTCAGGAACACCAATTCCTGTCATTCCCTGGATAGTCTCATGGGCATATAATAATTCAATAAGGGTAACCACAGCACCAAACACAACGACTAAATTGAGGCTCCCAATTACTAATTTAAAGGGATTTGCAAACACCAAATAGATAACTGGAAAAGGTTATGAGACGTATTGGTAGTACCTTACAGGAAATGTATGAGATTTGAGTTGGAATTACATGTATGAGTTGGGACAGCGTATTTCCGGTGACTAGAGTTGATAAGCACAAACCTATGTTTTCCACAAATGTCTGGGAGTAAACAAGGGTGTTAATTGCAGTATAGTATAAAGTGTAACTCAGATAAGGGTGTGGGAGTTTATTGCAGGAAAGATCCCACCAGGGTGCATGTGGAGGCCACGGCGAACAGATGTCGGAGAGGAGGTGGCTGCGGGGAGCCACTGTGGACATAAGATGCAAGACCGCGCCTGGAGCCAGCGGCAAATGGTCATCATTCTGCAGGACAATGAGGACGTCAGATTGGACCATGGCCCAATCAGACGACAGCGATTTCATACTTCCTCTGTCAAACATTGTATAAGTCAGGGGCAAGAACAGATAGCTTTGTTCAGTCTGCGCTGTCCCTGCTGAGGCTAAGTTAAGCGTAGCTACTGACCCAGAGCTCTGTAAAATGTATAAGACTCCTCTGTCAGGTATAAATTGGTTGACTTTTAACACGTCGTTATAATTGTAGCTCTTTTACGAAAACGAACATGCATGGAACCTCAAGAGTAATAGGTGATTATAAAATTCAGGTTCCTACAGTATCAATAGTGGTAGAAATTAACTTCAATCCGTAGCCAAGAGGGGACATCTGGTGGTGGTGTGGAAATGCTAGACTATTTGATAAATTGCCAAAGAATATAACAGGTCTCTGTGCTCTCGTAACCTTGTTGTTACCGGTATCCGCACAACCTATCTCTGTATAAGAGTTAACAGCTAGGTTATCCACTGTCATGCCAGAACATTGGCGACGTCAGAAAAGAGTAGCAGACTGGCAGGGCCAAAATGATCCAACATACATTGACGCCGTTGGTTTTCCCCATGGTGTTTTAAGTGGGTACAAATTAGTGGATCAAATAGCTGGAGGATTTGAGTCCTCGATCTGTTGGTGGTGTACAACCAACAAAAACGTGGACAGAATCAACTACATCCATTACAACGTGCAAAAACTGAGCAATTGGACACAGAGTCGGTTTGAAGCTGTACGTGAACAGCTATCAGCCACATCACTTATGGCATTCCAAAACAGGATAGCTGTTGTTCGCTGAGAGGAGGAGTATGTGCTATGTTCAGGAGAACAATGCTGCACATTCATTCCCATCAACACAGCTGCGGATGGCAGTCTCACCGAGGCCATAGAGGGACTCCGAACCATTAATGGTAAAATGGTGTTGACACCTCCATGTGGAATTCCGGGATGAATGCCTTTGGAAAATACAAAGCCGTGATGTCCACAATTTTGGTATCAATCGCTGTTCGACCGTGTCCCTCGGGGAGTCATGTGGAGAGTGCTTCGGGAGTATGGGGTACCGAACCCCCTGATACGGGCTGTTCGGTCCCTGTACGACCGGAGTCAGAGTTTGGTCCGCATATCCGGCAGTAAGTCGGACTCGTTCCCGGTGAGGGTTGGACTCCGCCAAGGCTGCCCTTTGTCGCCGATTCTGTTCATAACTTTTATGGACAGAATTTCTAGGCGCAGCCGAGGCGTAGAGGGGGTCCGGTTTGGTGGTCCCGGTATTGCATCTCTGCTTTTTGCAGATGATGTGGTTCTGTTGGCTTCATCAAGTCGTGACCTCCAACTCTCATTGGAGCAGTTCACAGCCGAGTGTGAAGCGGCTGGGATGAGAATCAGCACCTCCAAATCTGAGACCATGGTCTGAGAAGAATGGAACGGGAGATCGACAGACGGATCGGTGCAACATCTGCAGTGATGCGGACTTTGTATCGGTCCGTTGTGGTAAAGAAAGAGCTAAGCCGATCTTCGTTCCTACCCTCACCTATGGTCATGAGCTGTGGGTCGTGACCGAAAGAACAAGATCCCGGATACAAGCGGCCGAAATGAGTTTCCTCCGCAGGGTGTCCGGGGTCTCCCTTAGAGATAGGGTGAGAAGCTCGGTCATCCGGGAGGATCTCAGAGTAGAGCCGCTGCTCCTCTGCATTGAGAGGAGCCAGATGAGGTGGCTGGGGCATCTGATTCGGATGCCTCCCGGACGCCTCCCTGGTGAGGTGTTCCGGGAGGAGACCCCGGGGACGACCCAGGACACGCTGGAGAGACTACATCCTTCGGCTGGCCTGGGAACCCCTCGGGATCCCCCCGGAAGAGCTGGATGAAGTGGCTGGGGAGAGGGAAGTCTGGGCGTCCCTGCTGAAGCTACTGCCCCCGCGACCCGACCCGGATAAGCGGTAGAAAATGGATGGATGGATGGATCGCTGTTTTTACAGCAATTTTGACCTGGATGGTGCTGTATTCCTTGTCTGCGTTCTCTCATTAATAGATTGATAACGACAGCAATCTCACCCATGGAGAACCGGATGGCTCAAATGTATCCTTTACTTGGTCCTGACTCTGAAGGTAGTGACAGTAATGATGATAATGACGTGCATTATGACCTGCCGGATTTGTTTCCAGATCCAGGTGGCTATGAATAAAGATTAACATTGCCTCTGAGAGTAAATGTATGTGTTTTCATAAAAATGATTTCACAGTCAAAAATCTAACTGAAGTTACTGATGTACGGTGATATGAGAATTTGAGGAAATATGTGATAAACAGGAGGGAAATGTTAGAATAAATGTACATTTGTTGTCCCATATTTACTCTTATAGTATTTTCAAAGCATGTATTTAGCACTAGAATGTTGATTGTATCATAAAAGTTGCCGTTGTCTGTGAAGAGGACTGTGCCCTCATCAAAAGATAGCGGCTGGAACATTTTGCGGTTGAAGGTCAAAGATTGAAGCAATCAGCGCTGATGAAGAACACATCTGCGCAATGAGTCATATATGTGATTGTTTTACGTTGCTGCTGTGTGTGCCCTTATCTCAAGATAGAAGCAGTCTGTGTAACTAGGAACCGCCCTAAGAAAATAAAAAGAGAGGAATCGGCAGAGGTCACTGATGGTGTAGTGGTGCACTCGCCTGACTTTGGTGCAGGCAGCGTGGGTTCAGTTCCCACTCAGTGATGTGTGAATGTGAGTGCGAATGGTTGTCCGTGTCTATATCTGCCCTGTGACTGACTGGTGACCAGTTCAGGGTGTAGTCCGCCTTTCGCCCGAAGTCAACTGGGGTAGGCTCCAGCGTCCCGCGACCCTAACCAGGATAAGTGGTGTTAAAATGGATGGATGGATGGAATCGGCACAGTTTGTTCAGAGCGGTAGGAGATTGTAACTGCAAACAACTCTAATCGTTCTCCTCGTGAGTATATAAACCATCTTGTCTTCGTTTATTGTTTATTAAATGTTCCAGGTTGTTTGAACCTGACATTAACATTTCTTCTCACGCACAAACCAATGTTTACCGAAGCTTTAGGGCATGATTTGACGGAACGCCGGCATGTTTACGTGCAACCTTATGTGCTTGTGCTTGCGCTTGCTAGGGTACATAACGTTTTGTTGCCTGCTTGCGAGCCGTATCGTATGAAAAGTACGTGAAGATACCTCAAGCAATCCTTCAATGAACATTCTTTCCCGAGCACCAGTGACGAACATGGTTTTCCTCATTTTGTCCCCCCACAGTCACTCACACGCACACACAGAAACAAGACATTGGCGCGGCGCATTGTTGTTGTCGTCGTCACCATCGTAACGAGTGTGTCCCGTCGCGTTGACCGGTGACACATTTTCTGCTTCCACCTCTCGGACAGTGTTTTATTTGACAAGATAAAGACCAGTGATGGTAAAAGACGGGATAGGGTGCCATCGGAATAAATGTCGAGTAGTGTTGCCCCTGTCTGCCCGAGAAACGGAAAGATTTGATGGCAGTAGTCTGACATAGTGCCATAGTGTCTGACAAGAACAAATGTGTCTTGTCGTCTGATCCAGGCACGAGATAACCCGTACCCTGTTGCTGACCACCTACTTGTCAGATGGTAAGAGAGTACATACAACCTAGGATGACTAGTACAGCGGATGCGTGCTAGGGCCCATAACCCAGAGGTCGATGGATCGATACCCTCCTCTGCTATCTGGAGCTGGTTCTCCGTAATCGTATGTCTGCTCATAGAATGTTGTGGAACTGCTATCATTTAACGTTTTACTCTTCGTGAGAAATATTTTGCGATTAAGACTATTCAACTCGCGGCACGGTAGACGACTGGTTAGAGTGTCAGCCTCACAGTTCTGAGGATCTGGGTTCAATCCCCGGCCCCGCCTGTGTGGAGTTTGCATGTTCTCCCCGTGCCTGCGTGGGTTTTCTCCGGGCACTCCGGTTTCCTCCCACATCCCAAAAACATGCATTAATTGGAGACTCTAAAATTGCCCGTTGGTGTGACTGTGAGTGCGAATGGTTGTTTGTTTGTATGTGCCCTGCGATTGGCTGGCAACCAGTTCAGGGTGTACCCCGCCTCCTGCCCGATGATGGCTGGGATAGGCTCCAGCACGCCCGCAACCCAAGTGAGGAGAAGCGGCTCAGAAAATGGATGGATGGATGGACTATTCAACTCATTGGCTGAAGCCCACAGGTAGTGACCCTTTCCTCAATTCACTTCGTACTGACAAAAAAAAATTGTCCTTTATTCACTGTTCTGTCAATTTAAAATCACTGTGTAAGTACCCATAAAGGTGGCACGACAGTTCAGCGTGAAAGACAAAGGTAATGCCTGTTAAGGCATTAAGGCAAACACTTTCAGGGGAGCTAATAATTTACGGCGACAAGCAAACAGTCCAAACAGAACGGCAAAGAGCTCGACTTTTTTGTGGACAAAAATATCTAGTCCCAAAAGCCTTGTCGGAGCCAATGACAAAATAGTAAGACATCAACTATATTGACAAGGAACTGGCAGTGGTGGGATTTGAAGCCACACCTCCTGAGAGAATGCAGGCTGAATCCAGCACCTTAGACCGCTCGGCCACACTACCTGAAAAGCCCATCTTTGTATGGGGAATTTTATTGGTAAATGTAAGCCTGACCAAGAAGTAAAATGATGGGATCCCCGCCATTCCCTATCATAGCCAACCTTGACATGAAAAATGTGGTAAGCAGAGCTCTGAAATCATTTAAGCCAACAACTGCAATTCATTCGTTGAGAGAATAATCTTCTGACTAGATCAAACAAAAGGATTTTAGCCCCGAAATTGGTCTGATTAGCTATCGCAGCCGATTTCCCAGATCGGGCCCTACAAATTTCTTGTGCAAAAGAAAAAGAAAAACCCTAAAAAAATGAAGGAAAATGGTTTTGAGGAAACAGAATACTGGATGAGACTAGCCTCAAATAGAGAAGAGGGAGACAGAGAACGGAAAGAGAATGTGGACAAAATAAGAAAGGAAAAATAATGTGAAAAGAAAGACAGGGAATGTGTAGAGAAGGAAAAAGAACAATTAATGTTCCAGAGAAAGGAGGATGATGAAACAGGACCAGTGTCGAGGAGAAGAGAGAGAGTTGTTGAAGAAAGTGAAAAAGGGGCAGGTGTAACTGCCCCCCCCCCCCCTTTATCCTAAATTACCACCGCCTCCACATTATGAGGCAACACCACACAGAATGACTAGATCAGACGGAACTGAGTTGAAATGGTCAAAACAACTGGGAGGATTGCTATCTCCCGCACCGACTACTCCACAAATAACTAATATGTCACCTGACCAAGGAGACCTGTATCCAATGATTCAGGTAGCCAACCCAAACACCCAAGATGGTGCCGACCTGACTATTTTAGTTTATAGGACCTGGACTATGGACGACGTCAAAAAGACCGTAGAAGAACTGACACCACATAAAGCAGTCATAAACCAGTTTGTTGAGGAAATGGAAAATTTAAGACGATCATATTACTTAAATGGTGCAGAAATCCAACAAGTGTGGATGGCGGCCATGGGTCCAGATTGGCATAATATTAGAGAACCATGGAATCCAAGAGATGCAAATGGGATTTTTGGCCCATGATAGTTGCGAATTGGGACACTGGGTGCAAGGATTAATTAACAGAGCAACCCAGCGTTTCAGACAGAGAGCAAATTACACTGAAATAGGAAGAGTAAAACAAAAGGATGAGCCTTTTGAGGAATACAGAGTAAGAATGACAACTGTATTCAAGACTTACAGCGGGCTGCAGGAGGATGGAGATGTAAATGGGCCATTTCAACATTACAAGATGACATCTATGTAAAACCAAACAAAAAACCTATCCTACCAAAAAATCTCGACAAATGGGCTGCTATATTGAGTCATGGTGTAACACATCCCAACAGGAGGGATGGTGGATCAGATACATCAACATTATACAATTTATGGCTTTAATTCTTATTCCCAAAAAATGTTGTAGGGCATGTTTGATATGTGAAAGGCACTTTGTAAGGATATCATTCCTCAATATGGTATTCCTGAAAAAATATACAGTGATAACGGTGCCCATTTTGTTAACCAAATTGTGAAAAAGATAGGAGTGATGTTTCACATTGATCTAAAGAATCATTGTGCTTGCCACCCTCAAAGCGCTGGATTAGTGGAAAGGATGAATGGAACAATAAAAAACAGACTCTGGAGACGGCATCTAAAGCCAGCGGAAAATGGCCATCATTTTGCAGGACAATGAGGACGTCAGTGGGCGTTGGACCAATCAGATCAACTTCTTAAACACCTAACCTATAATTCCATTACAACAAGGTGGCAATTTTTTTGACTTGATTTCATTGTCACATTTCTGTGGGGCCAATTATGTATTACTCGTGCAGTCACTGTAGTTGTCTCGCCATGCTGCACTATTTGCATATACTAGCCACTCATGCCAGAGTAGCATCTGCTCCATTTGCACACTGATTGAAGAGTATCTGTAACATTTGCACAACCAACGTCCCAGATTATCGCACTACTCGTCACTTTAAACTGCATACACTCCTTGAAGTCTCAGCGCCCCTTGCACAATGGTCATTGCACCGGTCTATTGCAATATTAGTCATTCGAACTGCTCTAAGTGCTAGAGGACTCTGCATCTTTTTGCACAATTGTTTTTTGTCAATGTCTCTGTCTCCAAAGTGTTCTGTAAATTGACTGTCTGTTGTACTAGAGCGGCTCCAACTACCGGAGACAAATTCCTTGTGTGTTTTGGACATACTTGGCAAATAAAGATGATTCTGATTCTGATTCTGAGATGACAGCGATTCTATACTTCCTTTTTGAAACATTGTATAAGTCGGGGGCAAGAACAGATAGCTTTGTTCAGTCTGCGCTGTCTCTGCTGAGGCTAGGATAAGCGTAGCTACTGACCCAGAGCTCTGTAAAATGTAGACTCCTCTGTCAGGTATAAATTGGTTGACTTTTAAGACGTCGTTATAATTGTAGCTCTTTCACGAAAACGAACACGCATGGAACCTCGAGAGTAATAGGTGATTATAAAATTCAGGTTCCTACAGTATCAATAGTGGTAGAAATTAACGTCAATCCGTAGCCAAGAGGGGACATCTGGTGGTGGTGTGGAAATGCTAGACTATTTGATAAATTGCCAAAGAATGTAACAGGTATTTGTGCCCTCCTGACTTTGTTGTTAATTGTTATCGGCACTTCCCATGTCTGTCTGTACAAGAATTAACAGCTGGGTTATCCACTGTCATGCCAGAACATTGGCGACGTCAGAAAAGAGAAGCAGACTGGCAGGGCCAAAATGATCCAACATACATTGACGCCGTTGGTTTTCCCCATGGTGTTCTAACCCTAACCTGACATACAGAAGCGTTACGGCATGATTCGACGGAACGCCGGCATGTTTACGTACAACCGTATGTGCTTGCGCTTGCTAGGGTAAATAACATTTTGTTGCCTGCTTGCGAGCGTATCGTATGAAAAGTACGTGAACATACCTCAAGCAATCCTTCAATGAACGTTCTCTCCCGAGCACCAGTGACGAACAGGTTTTTCCTCATTTTGTCCCCCCACAGTCACTCACATGCACACGCTCACACAGAAACAAGACGTTGGCGCGGCGCATTGTTGTTGTCGTCACCATCGTAACGAGTGTGTCCCGTCGCGTTGACCGGTGACACGTTTTCTGCTTCCACCTCTCGGACAGTGTTTGATTTGACAAGATAAAGCCCAGTGATGGTAAAATCAAAATCATCTTTATTTGCCAAGTATGTCCAAAAAACACAAGGAATTTGTCTCCGGTTGTTGGAGCCGCTCAAGTATGACAATAGACAGTTAATTGACAGAGAACACTTTTGAGACATAAAGACATTGACAAAAACAACAGTCACTGAGCAGTAAAGGGTTGCTAGTTATCTGGTAATGCCGGTACATTTTATTTATTTATTTTTTTGACAATTGTGCAAAAAGATGCAGAGTCCTCTAGCACTTAGAGGAGTTTGACCATTGTGCAAAGGGCGCCGAGACTTCAAAGAGTGTATGCGGTTTAAAGTGACGAGTAGTGCGATAATCTGGGACAATGTTGGTTGTGCAAATATTGCAGATACTCCTCAATCAGTGTGCAAATGGAGCAGATGATACTCTGGCATGAGTGGCCAGTATTGGTCAACAACAGATATGCAAATAGTGCAGCGTGGCGAGACAACAACAGTGAGTGCACCAGTAATGTATAATTGGCCCCACAGAAATGTGACAACGAACTCAAGTCCAAAAATTGCCAGCATGTTGTAATGGAATTGTAGGTTAGGTGTTTAAGAAGTTGATTGCAAGAGGGAAGAAGCTGTTGGAATGTCTGCTAGTTCTAGTTTGCATTGATCGGTAGCGCCTACCTGAGGGAAGGAGCTTGAAGAGCTGGTGACCGGAATGTGGAGGGTCCGAGAGGATTTTGCACGCTCTTCTCTTAGTTCTGGCAGCGTGCAAGTCCTCAAGGGTGGGTAGGGGGGTACCGACAATCCTTTCAGCAGTTTTGATTGTCCGTTGCAGTCGGAGTTTGTCCTTTTTTGTAGCAGCACCAAACCAGACTGTGACAGAAGAACACAGGACGGATTCGATGACCGCTGTGTAGAACTGCCTCAGCAGCTCCTGTGGCAGGGTGTGCTTTCTCAGAAGCTGCAGGAAGTACATCCTCTGCTGGGCCTTTTTGAGGATGGAGTTGATGTTGGTCGCCCACTTCAGGTCCTGAGAGACTGTAATTCCCAGGAACTTGAAGGCCTCGACGGTTGACACAAGGCAGCTTGAAAAAAGACGGGATAGGTGCTATCGGAATAAATGTCGAGTAGTGTTGCCACTGTCTGCCCGAGAAACGGCAAGATTTGATGGCAGTAGTCTGACATGTCATCGGGAAAGACCAAATGTGTCTTGTAGCCTGATCCAGCCATGAGACAAACCGAACAGCCCCGTTGCTGGACCGCCTACTTGTCAGACGGTAAGAGAGTTCATACAAACTAGGACGACTTGACAGAAGAGTGGGGCAGCAGAAGCGTACTGGGCCCATAATCCAGAGGTCAATGAATCGAAACCCTCCTCTGCTATCTGGAGCTGGTTCTCCATTATCGTATGTCTGCTCATAGGATGTTGTGGAACTGCTATCATTTAACGTCTTACTCTTAGTGAGAAATATTGTGCAATTCAGACTTGTCAACTCATTGGCTGAGGCCCACGGGTCGTGAGCCTTTCCTCAATTCACTTCTTACTGAAAAAAAAAAAAATCAGAATTTATTCACTGTTCTGTCAATTTCAAATCACTCTGTCAGTACCCATGTACTGGTCTCCATCAAGTTGCGCTGCCGGAGAGTTGTTGATATGTCACACTGCACGGAAGATATAAAAAAAAAAAAAACTTGCCAGATAATTTTGGCGTAGGGCCAAAGAAGTTTTGTCGTTCCTGACATATGTCGGGACCCGATCTGGAAAATTGGCTGCGATAGCTAATCGGGCCAATATTGGACTTAAAATCCTTTTGTTTGATTAAGGCATAAGAAGAATATTCTCTCAGACAATGAATTGCAGTTGTAGTCTTAAGTGATTTAGGAGCTCTGCTTTCCACATATTTCATGTCAAGGTTGGCGATGATAGGGAAGGCCGGGGATCCTTTGCTTGGTCGGGCTTACATTTACCAATTAAATTCCCCTTACAAAGATGGGCTTTTCAGGTAGTGTGGCCGAGCGGTCCAAGGTGCTGAATTAAGTATCCAGTCTCTCAGGAGGTGTGGGTTCCCACCCCACCACTGCCAGTTCCTTGTCAATGTAGTTGATGTCTTAGTATTTTGTCATTGGCTCCGACAAGGCGCTTGTGACAATCGATATTTATGGCCACAAAAAAAGTCGAGCTCGGAAAAAATGTCGAGTAGTATCTGCCCGAGAAACGGCAAGATTTGGAGGCAGTAGTCTGACATAGTGTCATTGGGAAAGACCAAATGTTCCTTGTTGCCTGACCCAGCCATGAGACAACCCGAACAGCACTGTTGCTGGCGGCTGATATTTGTCAGACGGTAAAAGAGTACATACCAACTACAATGACCAGAGAGCAGAGTGGCGCAGCGGAAGCGTGCTGGGCCCATAACCCAGAGGTCGATGGATCGAAACCATCCTCTGCTATCAGGAGCTTGCTCTCTGTTATTTTATGTCTGCTCATAAGATGCTGTGGAACTGCTATCATTTTACATCTTACTCTTAGTGAGAAATATTGTGCAATTAAGACTTGTCAACTCATTGGCTGAGGCCCACGGGTCGTGAGCCTTTCCTCAATTCACTTTTTACTGAAAAAAAATAAAATCATCATTTATTCACTGTTCTGTCAATTTAAAATCACTCTGTCAGTACCCATATCGGTGGCACGACAGTTCAGCGTGAAAGACAAAGGTAATGACTTTAAGGCAAACAATTTCAGGGTCAAGGTAATATAGAATACTTTATAATATTCTAATATGTAATTCTATATGTAATATAATATAATATAGTTTCATGGTGTAACTGGTTTGGAAGGTAAGCAAGGATGTTTATTGCAGTGTAATCAGATAAGGGGGTAGGAGTTTATTGCAGGAAAGCCACCCCCACCAGGGTGTATGTGGAGACGGCATCTGGAGCCAGCGGCAAATGGTCATCATTCTGCAGAGCAACGATGACGTCAGATGGGACCATGGACCAATCAGACGACAGCGATTCCATACTTCCACTTTTAAACATTGTATAAGTCTGGGGTAGAATCAGATAGTTTTTTGTTCGACTACTCTATCTGCTAAGGATAAGATAGGGATAGTTACGAACCCAGAGCTCTGCAAAATGTATAGACTCATCTGTCAGGAATAAATTGGTTGTTTTTTTTAATACATTGTTATGAACGTAGTTCTTTCACGAAAACGAGCATGCTGGGAACCACGAGAGAAATAGGAGATTTTAAACACAGGTTCCTTCAAATGGTGACCCCGACGTGATCATGAAAGAACATCAGATAAAAGGACAGAGGAGCTGACAGAAATTCAGTTGGACTGCAAATCTCCCCGGTGTACCGAAATAAAAAAGGTGATCAGAAGCCTGTTTGATTATATCACGAATTCTGCACATTGGAAATTGCGGAATTTGGGAGACTTGTGGTACAGTTGTTTTGTTGTCAATAGTTAATAAGACGTTGTGTTGTTAAAATTGCATAATCAGAAGTCAGGGTAACTGTTAAATATATTGTAGAAATTATCATTTATTTGCTTTGCTAGCATTAGTATTATGGACGATTTTGAGAAAGGAAGATGTCTCGCCTTCAAGAAGATGACTCAGCAGGAATCATCTGATAGAAGGGAGACTTGACCAAGGACGTGCCCGGGGACGTGGCAGGCGTTGGTCTCATGTCTTCACCTTGGAACCCTCCCCTGAGTGTGTTGTGTCTTGTAAGCTTAGTATGTTATGTCTTGTAAACTCAGAAACCTCCCTATTCCAAATAAATACAGGAGCAACGGAAGAGATTGTTTAGAGCATGATGAGAGGCTGTAATCTGAACAATCTCCCATACGCCCTCCTCATGAGAAAAAGAAACCAGCGTCTTCCTTCCTTTTGTGTCTATTTTTTATAGGTGTTGGGTAAGATAGAGCCAACATTAAATTGGTCCTTCGAGACGGACGTCAACACACCCGAGGATTCCAGTTGTGGAGCCGACTTCCAGTTAAGAGACCGTGGCCACGGCAAGTAAGACCCTTTCCGGGACTGGTCTTCGTTCTCTTCAACTGGGATCTGAAGGTTGACGACAATCCACAGGATTGAAGATGACTTTGGTGAGTTAAATTTAAAAAACATTTTTTAGGAAAAAGGATTAAAGAGTGAGTGAATTGCGCGACAAAGAAGTCTGCGGCAGAATAAACCTTGTATAATACTAGTCACTGGCAAGTAAAAGAGGGACGGCGGAGTCCGACAAATTCCGCGAGGACGGCGGAGTCCTGTACATACTTAAATTCCGTGTTTCTATGTTTCCGTGTTTTCGTGTGTTTGTAAAAACGTTACTAGTATTGTGTGAATGTGTAAAAGTATGAATGTATAAGATGGGATTGTAAGTGACAACTGGGTTTGGAAGCAGATGCAAGAATCCTCCGCCTCGTGTGGGTAGAAGCTTTAGGATTACCAAAACTCAGACATTCATTGTCACCGTCATTTTGAATAAAGTCAGTATTTAGGTCACTCTAGGTGCAAATAAACTGACTTCCAAATTCACAAAATGGAAAAAAATAACAGTAAAACGGATCCAAAAGAACGCCTAATGTGTAAAGACTGGAAAACACTTCCAAAATAAAACATTTAAACACGTGGATAACCAAATACGGTTTCGCTGGACACCTTCGAGACAAAATAAAATGTCGACACAAAAATAATATATAAAAAATAGAAAAAGGGGGATATGACGACTTATTCTTCTGGCTAAACATGGTGTCTAAAAGAGAAAAGGGAAGTAAGAAAAAGAATGACTTAGCAAGTGAACAGAAAGGGCAGGCAGGTAGGGATAAAGAAATGTTCTTTCAAAAACAGAAAGATGACGAGACAGGACCAGTGGTAAGAGTAAATGAGGAAAAAGATGGTTGAGAAATAAGTGTGAAAAGAATGATTGAGGTGGCAAATTCAAACGTCCAAGAGGAAAAAAAAAGAAACTATTTTGGTCTATAGGACCTAGACTAATGAGGATGTGAAAAAGGCCGTACCTGGCATCACACCCTACAAAGTCGACATTGATATGAGAAAACGTTACGACATGCGACACCTGCAAAATTACTGTAGATTATCTGTACTCAGACAAAGAAGCAAAAGTCACGGCAGGAATTATTTCACCAGTACAAACTAGACCCAAAACAGAATATAGACTATGCATTCGTCGATAGCCATTAAAACCAGATGCACGTGAAGGAATCAAACCGGTAATTGAAGCACTAATTAAGGCAGGAGTTATAGTGGAGTGTCCAGAATCACCATGTAACACACCCATTTTACCCGTAAAAAAGGCCCCACCTTCAGTGGGTTGGAGAATGGTACAAGAGTTAAAGGCAATAAATTCTGCAGTAATACAGAAAGCAGCATGCGTACCAGATCCACACACATTGTTAAATTCATTAGGACCAGACGCTACTGTGTTTACAGTAGTGGACATAAGTAATGCATTCTTTTCTGTACCAGTAGAAAAGAACAGTCAATTTTGGTTTGCATTCAGATTTGAGGGCAAAAAATATACATTTACTAGATTACCACAAGGTTAATGTGAAAGTCCAACCATTTATTCAAAAGTAATGACAACAAGCATGTCTAAATTCACTCCCTGAGGAGGGAGTCAAATTTTACTATATGTAGATGATGTTCTCCTGGCATCTCCAGATGGAGAGACATGCAAAGATTCATTGGCCTTACTGCATCATCTTGCAGAAGAGGGACATACAGTTAACAAAAATAAATTGCAATTGTGTAAAAGGCAAATCAAATATCTAGGCCATAATTTAAGTGTCGGAGGAAGGACTATATTAGAAGACAGGAAAGCTACAGTCTTAAAAAATCCTAAACCACAGATGAAGAAACATATAATAATCATTTTTAGGTCTGACAAATTATTGTAGAGCATGGATTCCAAACTATGCAGAAATTGTTGCACCATTGTCAAAATTAATGTATGAAGAAAACCTTAAAATGACATCACCTGTTTAATGGAATACAGAGGCAGAAAAGGCCTTCTGTGACATTAAACAACATTTGGTGTCCAGTACTGCGCTGGCCCTTCCAAATTTAATGACAAAATATTCATTCAAATGGTAGATTGTAAAAGCTATTACATGACCTCCGTACTTACACAACAATACGGTGATAAGCTAACACCAATAGCTTATTTTTCGACTAAATTGGACAGCGTGTGCATTACCGCATTGTGTCAGAGCAGTTGTGGCAGCCTTGATGGCAGTCGAGAGCAGTTCCACAATTGTGTTATTTCATCCATTAACTCTTAAGGTCCCACATACAGTGTCTGCTCTCCTATTGCAAACAAATATGGCGTTTTTATCACCTGCAAGACATTTATCTTGCATGGCCATCTTGCTGTCACAACCACATTTGACTGTTGAGCGATGCACGACCTTAAATTCAGCCACACTAATACCCTTACTTGATGAAGGCACGCAGCATGATTGTCAGGAATTGGCTGAACAAGCTGCTGAATTAGTAGCATTAACCGAGGCATGCAAACTAATGATAAATAAAGATGGTACAATCTATACTGATAGCCAATATGCGTATTCCACAACAAGAAGGCAATTATTGGGAAAAACAAAGTGCAAAACTACAAAATGAAACAAACACTTCCAAAAAAAAAGAAAAACCTTTTCAAATGGGCTGCTATATTGAGCCATGGTGTGTCACGTGTCTGAACCGGAGGGATGGTGGCACAGATACATTGACACTTTACAGCCCTAAAAAATAGCAGAAAGAAACACGTGGGTTCATTTAACACACTGTAAAAGAGTCATTTCAGCTGAGTACTCAAATAGGGAAGGTGAGCAAAAGTCTGATAACGGAGCGGGAGCAGATGTGTAGATTCTGAAAACGCTTGCTGATCAGTGAAGAAAAGACACCAGCCCTTTTAGTGAGAACTCAGCAGAAAGGCACACCCGCGTTGGTTATGAGATTCGATAGGTTGTTACGTAGCAACTTTGGCTACTATGGTGTTGGTTTTGTTTATGTGGTATATGGGACGTCCCACCCTGAATGATACCAACTGAGAGGTCTAAATCATGGGATCCTATATATCCCGTAATAAAAGCAGACAAACACAAACCAATGTTTTCTACTTTTGTAACACCGAGTAATTTTACTTCTATAAACATGATTAGTAAAGGCAAGAAATTAGGACCACTGTATACCCTATGCCTGTTCAAGATTGAATGGAAAAAGCACCAATGTTGTTGTCAAATCTAGAACATAGACAAAAAAGAGATTTATCCTGGCAGAGGCAAAATTATTCAACATAAAACATACATCGACGCCATAGGTATTCCTCGTGGGGTTCCTAATCAATACAAATTAGCTGACCAAGTTGCAGGAGGATTTGAATACTTCATATGCTGGTGGTGTACGATTAATAAAAATGTTGATGGGATAAACTATATCCACTTCAATGTACAGAGATTAGGAAATTGGACTCAGAGTGGGTTGGAAGCTGTGCATGAGCAGCTCAAGGACGTTCCAAAACCGCATAGCTGTCGACATGCTCCTCGCAAGAGAGGGAGGTGTTTGCGGTATGTTTGGAGAACAAAGAATAGTGCTTCAGATGGCAGCTTAACCAGAGCCATCGATGGTCTACGGACCCTCAATCAACATTCCTTGTGGGACAGCTGGATGGATGTTTTTGGTAAATACAAAACCATAATTTCACCAATATTGATATCAATTGCTGTTTTTGCAGCCATTCTGACATTGTGTGGATGTTGTTGTATCCCATGCATTCGGGCTTTAATCAGTAGATTAATCACCACAGCAATTAACCCCCGTGGATAACCTATGGAGCAGATGTATCCTTTATTGGATGTTGATAATGATGACGATGATGATGATGATGATGTTGTTTTACCTGATTTGTTTCCTGATCCAGGTGATTACGATGTTTAAACAACAACATTAATGTATGACAAGTTTACTCTGAGTGTAAATGTATTTGTTTCAAAAAATGATTCTACAGTTAAAAATCGAAATGAAGTGACTGTAAAATGATATGAGAATTTGTGCAAATACATGATAAACAGGAGGGAAATGTTAAATATATTGGAGAAGTTATCATTTATTTGCTTAGCTTGCATTAGTATTATGGACGATTTTGAGAAAGGAAGATGTCTCGCCTTCAAGAAGATGACTCAGCAGGAATCATCCGATAGAAGGGAGACTTGACCAAGGACGTGGCCGGGGACGTGGCAGGTGTTGGTCTCATGTCTTCACCTTGGAACCTCCCCTTAGTGTGTTGTGTCTTGTAAACTTAGTATGTTATGTCTTGTAAACTCAGAAACCTCCCTATTTCAAATAAATACTGAAGCGACGGGAGAGATTGTTTAGAGTGTGATGAGAGGCTGTAATCTGAACAATCTCCCATACGCCCTCCTCATGAGAAAAAGAAACCAGCGTCTTCATTCCTTTTGTGTCTATTTTTTATAGGTGTTGGGTAAGATAGATCCAACAGTAACAGAGGACCTGACGTCAGGGTAACAAAGTTCCTGACAAACCAGGATAATAGAAAATCCTGGGAGAGAGTAGGGTAACAAGGTACCTACTTGTCCCGTCGTAGACTGACTTGAAATTGGACGCGGTTTCAAATTGTAACGTTTCGGTAGACGGGGATTTTGGGACCCCCAAAAACCGATTTAGAATAAGATGAGTGTGCCATCAAAACCCTGGGTTGTGAATTGGACAGTCGAGTGTAGAGGTAATGAATGTGATATGTGTCGGAGTGATTACCAGAAGTCATTGGAGGATTTGTGGATTGAAATAGAAAGTCAGAAAAAGAAACAAGCAGGATTTAGAAGTGTGTGGGCAAAGTGGAAAAAAAAGGAATGTAAGTTGTTTCACGTAACAGATGAGTTTCAGAAGGAAGAAAGAGAGGCTATTCTGAAAGGAAAAAAGATGAAGGAAAAGTTGGATGCTGCAGGGTGGAGAGAGAAAAGAGATTTGAATAAGAAAATAGAAGACAATGAAAAATTGAGGAGAAAAAATTAATGAGATTTGTCTGGTGTGCACTGCCATGAGTGCATACCAACTACAATGACCAGAGAGCCATGGCAGCTGTTCAGCGAAAAGAAAAAAAGAGCGACAAATTACACCGCTGAATACAATTTGAATACAAGACATTGGCGCGCCGCATTGTTGTTGTCGTCACCATCATAACGAGTGTGTCCCGTCGCGTTGACCGGTGACAAGTTTTCTGCTTCCACCTCTCGGACAGTGTTTGATTTGACAAGAAAAAGCCCAGTGATGGTAAAAGAGGGGATAGAGTGCTATCGGAAAAAATGTCGAGTAGTGTCTGCCCGAGAAACGGCAAGATTTGGTGGCAGTAGTCTGACATAGTGTCATCGGGAAAGACCAAATGTGTCTTGTCGCCTGATCCAGCCATGAGACAACCAAAACATCCGTTGCTGGCGGCTGATATTTGTCAGACGGTAAAAGAGTACCTACCAACTACAATGACCAGAGAGCAGAGTGGCGCAGCGGAAGCGTGCTGGGCCTATAACCCCGAGGTCGATAGATCGAAACCATCCTCTGCTATCTGGAGCTTGCGCTCTGTTATCCTGTGTCTGCTCATAGGATGCTGTGGAACTGCTACCATTTTACGTCTTACTCCGAGTTAGAAATATTGTGCAATTAAGACTTGTCAAATCATTGGCTGAGGCCCACGGGTCGTGGGCCTTTCCTTTCACTTCTTACTGAAAAAAAAAAAAAATCGTCATTGATTCACTGTTCTGTCAATTTAAAATCACTCTGTCAGTACCCTTATAGGTGGCATGACAGTTCAGCGTGAAAGACAAAGTTAATGACTTTAAGTCAAACACTTTCAGGGGAGCTAATATATTACGGCAACAAGCAAACAATCCAAACAGAATGGCAAAGAGCTCGACTTTTTTGTGACCA
Organism: Phyllopteryx taeniolatus; assembly: GCF_024500385.1. Taxonomy (NCBI): domain Eukaryota; kingdom Metazoa; phylum Chordata; class Actinopteri; order Syngnathiformes; family Syngnathidae; genus Phyllopteryx; species Phyllopteryx taeniolatus. Next base: position 62,743 of record NW_026903558.1, read on the forward strand.
AAAATATCTATTGTCCCAAGTGCCTTGTCGGAGCCAATGACAAAATATTAAGACATCTACTATATTGACAAGGAACTGGTAGTGGTGGGATTTGAACTCACGCCTCCTGAGAGAATGGAGCCTTAATCCAGCGCCTTGGACCGCTCGGCCACACTACCTGAAAAGCCTGTCTTTGTTAGAGGAATTGTATTGGTAAATGTAAGCCCGACCAAGGAAGTAAAATGATGGGATCCCCGGACTTCCCTATCCTAGCCAACCTTGACATGAAATATGTGGAAAGCAGAGCTCCTAAATCACTTAAGACTACAACTGCAATTCATTGACTGAGAGAATATTCTTCTTATGCCTAGATCAAACAAAATGATTTTAAGTCCAATGTTGGCCCGATGAGCTATCGCAGCCAATTTTCCAGATCGGGTCCCGACATATGTCGGGAACGACAAAACTTCATGTTGTGTGATATAATCCACGACAAACGATTTGGCCCTACGAAGCCAAAATGATCTGGCATATTGTATTTTTTTGGATATCTTCCGTGCAGTGTGACATATCAACAACTCTCTGGCAGCGCAACTTGATGGAGACCAGTTGAATTTTGGCATCGCCTCCAGTGCTTGCCGTTGTCAACATACTTGCGCGCCGTTGTTAACATTTATTCTCATGCACAAACCAATGTTTACCGAAGCTTTAGGGCATGATTCGACATGACGGAGCCATTTTTACGTACAACCGTATGTGCTTGCGCTTGCTAGGGTATAGAACATTTTGTTGCCTGCTTGCGAGCCGTATCGTATGAAAAGTACGTGAACATACCTCAAGCAATCCTTCAATTAACGTTCTCTCCCGAGCACCAGTGACGAACAGGTTTTTCATTTTGTCCACCCACAGTCACTCACATGCACACGCACACACAGAAACAAGACATTGGCGCGGCGCATTGTTGTTGTCGTCACCATCGTAACGAGTGTGTCTTGTCGCGTTGACCGGTGACACGTTTTCTGTTATCTTTTGTCTGCCCATAGGATGCTGTGGAACTGCTATCATTTTACGTCTTACTCTTCGTCAGAAAAATTGTGCAATTAAGACTTGTCAACTAATTGGCTGAGGCCCACGGGTCGTGAACCTTCCTCAATTCACTTCTTACTGAAAAAATAAAATAAAATCGTCATTTTTTTCACTGTTCTGTCAATTTAAAATCACTCTGTCAGTACCCATATCGGTGGCACGACAGTTCAGCGTGAAAGACAAAGGTATTGACTTTAAGGCAAACACTTTCAGGGGAGCTAATATTTTACGGCGACAAGCAAACAATCCAAACAGAACAGCAAAGAGGTCAACTTTTTTGTGGCCAAGAATATCTATTGTCCCAAGCGCCTTGTCGGCGCCAATGACAAAATAGCAAGACATCAACTATATTGACAAGGAACTGGCAGTGTTGTGATTTGAACCCACGCCTCCTGAGAGACTGGAGCCTTAATCCAGCGCCTTGGACTGCTCGGCCACACTACCTGAAATCCCCATCTTTGTAAGGGGAATTATATTGGTAAATGTAAGTCAGACCAAGGAAAACTGGGATCAACGGACCCCTATCACAGCCAACCTTGACATGAAATATGTGGAAAGCAGAGCTCCTAAATCACTTAAGACTACAACTGCAATTCATTGGCTGAGAGAATATTCTGCTTATGCCGAGATCAAACAAAATGATTTTAAATCCAATATTGGCCCAATTAGCTATCGCAGCCAATTTTCCAGATCGGGTCCCGACATATGTCGGGAACGACAAAACTTCTTGTTGTGTGATATAATCCACGACAAACGATTTGGCCCTACGACGCCAAAATGATCTGGCAAATTGTTTTCTTTGGATATCTTCCGTGCAGTGTGACATATCAACTCTCCGGCAGCGCAACTTGATGGAGACCAGTAGGATTGTGTATTGTAACCGGCGCATCTCCTCCAGTGCTTGCCATTGTCAACATACTTGCGTGCCGTTGTTCACATTTATTCTCATGGACAAACCAATGTCGCTTTAGGGCATGATTCGACGTGACGCCGCCATTTTTATGTACAACCGTATGTGCTTGCGCTTGCTAGGTTGCCAAAATGATCTGGCAAATTTTTTTGGGGGGATATCTTCCGTGCAGTGTGACATATCAACAACTCTCCGGCAGCGCAACTTGATGGAGACCAGTTGGATTTTGTATTGTAACCGGCGCATCGCCTCCAGTGCTTGCCGTTGTCAACATACCTGCGCGCCGTTGTTTACATTTATTCTCATGCACAAACCAATGTTTACCGAAGCTTTAGGGCATGATTCGACGTGACGCCGCCATTTTTACGTACAACCGTATGTGCTTGCGCTTGCTAGGGTACATAACATTTTGTTGCCTGCTTCAATGAACGTTCTCTCCCGAGCACCAGTGACGAACAGGTTTTTCCTCATTTTGTCTCCCCACAGTCACTCACATGCAGACGCACACACAGAAACAAGACATTGGCGCGGCGCATTGTTGTTGTCGTCACCATCGTAACGAGTGTGTCCCGTCGCGTTGACCGGTGACACGTTTTCTGCTTCCACCTCTCGGACAGTGTTTGATTTGACAAGAAAAAGCCCAGTGATGGTAAAAGACGGGATAGGGTGCTATCGGAAAAAATGTCGAGTCGTGTCTGCCCGAGAAACGGCAAGATTTGGAGGCAGTAGTCTGACATAGTGTCATCTAGAAAGACCAAATGTGTCTTGTCGCCTGATCCAGCCATGAGACAACCCGAACATCCCCGTTGCTGGCGGCTGATATTTGTCAGACGGTAAAAGAGTACATATGAACTGCAATGACCAGAGAGCAGAGTGGTACAGCGGAAGCGTGCTGGGCCCATAACCCAGAGGTCGATGGATCGAAACGATCCTCTGCTATCTGGAGTTTGCTCTCTGTTATCTCGTGTCTGCTCATAGGATGCTGTGGAACTGCTATCATTTTACGTCTTCCTCTTAGTGAGAAATATTGTGCAATTAAGACTTGTCAACTCATTGACAGGCCCACGGCTCGTGGACCTTTCCTCAATTCACTTGCTGAAAAAAAACAAAAAAATCGTCATTTTTTTCACTGTTCTGTCAATTTAAAATCAGTCTGTCAGTATCCATATCGGTGGCACGACAGTTCAGCGTGAAAGACAAAGGTAATGACTTTAAGGCAAACACTTTCAGGGGAGCTAATATTTTACGGCGACAAGCAAATAATCCAAACAGAACGGCAAAGAGCTCTACTTTTTTGTCCAATATTGGCCCGATTAGCTATCGCAGCCAATTTTCCATTTTTACGTACAACCGTATGTGCTTGCGCTTGCTAGGGAACATAACATTTTGTTGCCTGCTTGCGAGCCGTATCGTATGAAAAGTACATGAACATACATCAAGCAATTCTTCAATGAACGTTCTCTCCCGAGCACCAGTGACGAACAGGTTTTTCCTCATTTTGTCCCCCCAGTCACTCACATGCACACGCATACACAGAAACAAGACATTGGCGCGGCGCATTGTTGTTGTCGTCACCATCGTAACGAGTGTGTCGCGTCGCGTTGACCGGTGACACGTTTTCTACTTCCACCTCTCGGACAGTGTTTGATTTGACAAGAAAAAGCCCAGTGATGGTAAAAGACGGGATAGGGTGCTATCGGAAAAAATGTCGAGTAGTGCCTGCCCGAGAAACGGCAAGATTTGGTGGCAGTAGTCTGACATAGTGTCATCGGGAAAGACCAAATGTGTCTTGTCTCCTGATCCAGCCAAGAGACAACCCGAACATCCCCGTTGCTGGCGGCTGATATCCTCTGCTATCTGGAGCTTGCGCTCTGTTATCTTGTGTCTGCTCATAGGATGCTGTGGAACTGCTACCATTTTACGTCTTCCTCTTCGTGAGAAATATTGTGCAATTAAGACTTGTCAACTCATTGGCTGAGGCCCACGGGTCGAGAACCTTTCCTAATTCACTTCTTACTGAAAAAAAAAAATAAATCGTCATTTTTTTCACTGTTCTGTGAATTTAAAATCACTCTGTCAGTACCCATATCGGTGGCACGACAGTTCAGCGTGAAAGACAAAGGTAATGACTTTAAGGCAAACACTTTCAGGGGAGCTAATATTTTACGGCGACAAGCAAATAATCCAAACAGAACGGCAAAGAGCTCTACTTTTTTGTGGCCAAAAATATCTATTGTCCCAAGCGCCTTGTCGGAGCCAATGACAAAATATTAAGATATCAACTATATTGACAAGGAACTGGCAGTGGTGGGATTTGAACCCACGCCTCCTGAGAGACTGGAGCCTTAATCCAGCACCTTGGACCGCTCGGCCACACTACCTGAAAACACCATCTTTTTAAGGGGAATTTTATTGGTAAATGTAAGCCCGACCAAGTAAGTAAAATGATGGGATCCCCGGACTTCCCTATCATAGCCAACATTGACATGAAATATGTGGAAAACAGAGCTCCTAAATCACTTAAGACTACAACTGCAATTCATTGGCTGAGAGAATATTCTTCTTATGCCTAGATCAAACAAAATGATTTTACGTCCAATATTGGCCCGATGAGCTATCGCAGCCAATTTTCCAGATCGGGTACCGACATATGTCGGGAACAACAAAACTTCTTGTTGTGTGATATAATCCACGACAAATTATTTGGCCCTACGACGCCAAAATGATCTGGCAAATTTTTTTGGCGGGATATCTTCCGTGCAGTGTGACATATCAACAACTCTCCGGCAGCGCAACTTGATGGAGACCAGTTGGATTTTGTATTGTAACCGGCGCATCGCCTCCAGTGCTTGCCGTTGTCAACATACTTGCGCGCCGTTAACATTTATTCTCATGCACAAACCAATATCGAAGCTTTAGGGCATGATTCGACGTGACGCCGCCATTTTTACGTACAACCGTATGTGCTTGCGATTGCTAGGGTACATAACATTTTGTTGCCTGCTTGCGAGCCGTATCGTATGAAAAGTACTGAACATACATCAAGCAATTCTTCAATGAACGTTCTCTCCCGAGCACCAGTGACGAACAGGTTTTTCCTCATTTTGTCCCCCCACAGTCACTCACATGCACACGCACACACAGAAACAAGACATTGGCGCGGCGCATTGTTGTTGTCGTCACCATCGTAACGAGTGTGTCCCGTCGCGTTGACCGGTGACACGTTTTCTGCTTCCACCTCTCGGACAGTGTTTGATTTGACAAGAAAAAGCCCAGTGATGGTAAAAGACGGGATAGGGTGCTATCGGAAAAAATGTCGAGTCGTGTCTGCCCGAGAAACGGCAAGACTTGGAGGCAGTAGTCTGACATAGTGTCATCTCGAAAGACCAAATGTGTCTTGTCGCCTGATCCAGCCATGAGACAACCCGAGCATCCCCGTTGCTGGCGGCTAATATTTGTCAGACGGTAAAAGAGTACATACAAACTGCAATGACCAGAGAGCAGAGTGGTACAGCGGAAGCGTGCTGGGCCCATAACCCAGAGGTCGATTGATCGAAACGATCCTCTGCTATCTGGAGCTTGCTCTCTGTTATCTCGTGTCTGCTCATAGGATTCTGTGGAACTGCTATCATTTTACGTCTTACTCTTAGTTAGAAATATTGTGCAATTAAGACTTGTCAACTCATTGGCTGAGGCCCACGGGTCGTGAACCTTTCCTCAATTCACTTCTTGCTGAATAAAATAAAATCGTCATTTTTTTCACTGTTCTGTCAATTTAAAATCACTCTGTCAGTACCCATATCGGTGGCACGACAGTTCAGCGTGAAAGACAAAGGTATTGACTTTAAGGCAAACACTTTCAGGGGAGCTAATATTTTACGGCGACAAGCAAACAATCCAAACAGAACAGCAAAGAGGTCGACTTTTTTGTGGCCAAAAATATCTATTGTCCCAAGCCCCTTGTCGGAGCCAATGACAAAATAGTAAGACATCAACTATATTGACAAGGAACTGGCAGTGGTATGATTTTAACCCACGCCTCCTGAGAGACTGGAGCCATAACCCAGCGCCTTGGACCGCTCAGCCACACTACCTGAAAACCCCATCTTTGTAAGGGGAATTTTATTGGTAAATGTAAGCCAGACCAAGGTAAAATAATGGGATCAACGGACTTCCCAATCACAGCCAACCTTAACATGAAATATGTGGAAAGCAGAGCTCCTAAATCTCTTAAGACTACAACTGCAATTCATTGGCTGAGAGAATATTCTTCTTATGCCTAGATCAAACAAAATGATTTTAAATCCAATATTGGCCCGATTAGCTATCGCAGCCAATTTTCCAGATCGGGTCCCGACATATGTCGGGAACGACAAAACTTCTTGTTGTGTGATATAATCCACGACAAACGATTTGGCCCTACGACGCCAAAAGATCTGGCAAATTGTTTTCTTTGGATATCTTCCGTGCAGTGTGACATATCAACAACTCTCCGGCAGCGCAACTTGATGGAGACCAGTAGGATTGTGTATTGTAACCGGCGCATCTCCTCCAGTGCTTGCCATTGTCAACATACTTCCGCGCCGTTGTTCACATTTATTCTCATGCACAAACCAATGTTTACCGTCGCTTTAGGGCATGATTCGACGTGACGCCGCCATTTTTATGTACAACCGTATGTGCTTGCGCTTGCTAGGGTACATAACATTTTGTTGCCTGCTTGCGAGCCGTATTGTATGAAAAGTACGTGAACATACCTCAAGCAATCCTACAATAAACGGTCTCTCCCGAGCACCAGCGACGAACAGGTTTTTCCTCATTTTGTCTCCCCACAGTCACTCACATGCACACGCACACAGAAACAAGACATTGGTGCGGCGCATTGTTGTTGTCGTCACCATCGTAACGAGTGTGTCCCGTCGCATTGACCGGTGACACGTTTTCTGCTTCCACCTCTCGGACAGTGTTTGATTTGACAAGAAAAAGCCCAGTGATGGTAAAAGACGGGATAGGGTGCTATCGGAAAAAATGTCGAGTCGTGTCTGCCCGAGAAACGGCAAGATTTGGTGGCAGTAGTCTGACATAGTGTCATCTAGAAAGACCAAATGTGTCTTGTCGCCTGATCCAGCCATGAGACAACCCGAACATCCCCGTTGCTGGCGGCTATTTGTCAGACGGTAAAAGAGTACATACAAACTACAATGACCAGAGAGCAGAGTGGTGCAGCGGAAGTGTGCTGGGGCCATAACCCAGAGGTCGGTGGATCGAAACCATCCTCTGCTATCTGGAGCTTGCTATCTGTTATCTTTTGTCTGCCCATAGGATGCTGTGGAACTGCTATCATTTTACATCTTACTCTTCATCAGAAAATTTGTGCAATTAAGACTTGTCAACTCATTGGCTGAGGCCCACGGGTCGTGAACCTTTCCTCAATTCACTTCTTACTGAAAAAAACAAATCATTTATTCACTGTTCTGTCAATTTAAAATCACTCTGTCAGTATCCATAGAGGTGGCACAACAGTTCAGCGTGAAAGACAAAGGTAATGACTTTAAGGCAAACACTTTCAGGGGAGCTAATATTTTACGGCGACAAGCAAATAATCCAAACAGAACGTCAAAGACCTCTAGGATGCTGTGGAACTGCTACCATTTTACGTCTTCCTCTTCGTGAGAAATATTGTGCAATTAAGACTTGTCAACTCATTGGCTGAGGCCCACGGGTCGTGAACCTTTCCTAATTCACTTCTTACTGAAAAAAAAAAATAAATCGTCATTTTTTTCACTGTTCTGTGAATTTAAAATCACTCTGTCAGTACCCATATCAGTGGCACGACAGTTCAGCGTGAAAGACAAAGGTAATGACTTTAAGGCAAACACTTTCAGGGGAGCTAATATTTTACGGCGACAAGCAAATAATCCAAACAGAACGTCAAAGACCTCTACTTTTTTGTGGCCAAAAATATCTATTGTCCCAAGCGCCTTGTCGGAGCCAATGACAAAATATTAAGATATCAACTATATTGACAAGGAACTGGCAGTGGTGGGATTTGAACCCACGCATCCTGAGAGACTGGAGCCTTAATCCAGCGCCTTGGACCGCTCGGCCACACTACCTGAAAACCCCATCTTTGTAAGGGGAATTTTATTGGTAAATCTAAGCCCGACCAAGTAAATAAAATGATGGGATCCCCGGACTTCCCTATCATAGCCAACATTGACATGAAATATGTGGAAAACAGAGCTCCTAAATCACTTAAGACTACAACTGCAATTCATTGGCTGAGAGAATATTCTTCTTATGCCTAGATCAAACAAAATGATTTTACGTCCAATATTGGCCCGATGAGCTATCGCAGCCAATTTTCCAGATCGGGTACCGACATATGTCGGGAACAACAAAACTTCTTGTTGTGTGATATAATCCACGACAAATTATTTGGCCCTACGACGCCAAAATGATCTGGCAAATTTTTTTGGGGGGATATCTTCCGTGCAGTGTGACATATTAACAACTCTCCGGCAGTGCAACTTGATGGAGACCAGTTGGATTTTGTATTGTAACCGGCGCATCGCCTCCAGTGCTTGCCGTTGTCAACATACTTGCGCGCCGTTGTTAACATTTATTCTCATGCACAAACCAATATCGAAGCTTTAGGGCATGATTCGACGTGACGCCGCCATTTTTATGTACAACCGTATGTGCTTGCGCTTGCTAGGGTAAATAACATTTTGTTGCCTGCTTGCGAGCCGTATTGTATGAAAAGTACGTGAACATACCTCAAGCAATCCTACAATAAACGGTCTCTCCCGAGCACCAGCGACGAACAGGTTTTTCCTCATTTTGTCTCCCCACAGTCACTCACATGCACACGCACACAGAAACAAGACATTGGTGCGGCGCATTGTTGTTGTCGTCACCATCGTAACGAGTGTGTCCCGTCGCATTGACCGGTGACACGTTTTCTGCTTCCACCTCTCGGACAGTGTTTGATTTGACAAGAAAAAGCCCAGTGATGGTAAAAGACGGGATAGGGTGCTATCGGAAAAAATGTCGAGTCGTGTCTGCCCGAGAAACGGCAAGATTTGGTGGCAGTAGTCTGACATAGTGTCATCTAGAAAGACCAAATGTGTCTTGTCGCCTGATCCAGCCATGAGACAACCCGAACATCCCCATTGCTGGCGGCTATTTGTCAGACGGTAAAAGAGTACATACAAACTACAATGACCAGAGAGCAGAGTGGCGCAGCGGAAGCGTGCTGGGCCCATAACCCAGAGGTCGGTGGATCGAAACCATCCTCTGCTATCTGGAGCTTGCTCTCTGTTATCTTTTGTCTGCCCATAGGATGCTGTGGAACTGCTATCATTTTACATCTTACTCTTCATCAGAAAATTTGTGCAATTAAGACTTGTCAACTCATTGGCTGAGGCCCACGGGTCGTGAACCTTTCCTCAATTCACTTCTTACTGAAAAAAAAAAATCATTTATTCACTGTTCTGTCAATTTAAAATCACTCTGTCAGTATCCATAGAGGTGGCACAACAGTTCAGCGTGAAAGACAAAGGTAATGACTTTAAGGCAAACACTTTCAGGGGAGCTAATATTTTACGGCAACAAGCAAATAATCCAAACAGAACGGCAAAGAGCTCAACTTTTTTGTCCAATATTGGCCCGATTAGCTATCGCAGCCAATTTTCCATTTTTACGTACAACCGTATGTGCTTGCGCTTGCTAGGGAAAAAAACATTTTGTTGCCTGCTTGCGAGCCGTATCGTATGAAAAGTACGTGAACATACATCAAGCAATTCTTCAATGAACGTTCTCTCCCGAGCACCAGTGACGAACAGGTTTTTCCTCATTTTGTCCCCCCAGTCACTCACATGCACACGCACACACAGAAACAAGACATTGGCGCGGCGCATTGTTGTTGTCGTCACCATCGTAACGAGTGTGTCGCGTCGCGTTGACCGGTGACACGTTTTCTACTTCCACCTCTCGGACAGTGTTTGATTTGACAAGAAAAAGCCCAGTGATGGTAAAAGACGGGATAGGGTGCTATCGGAAAAAATGTCGAGTAGTGCCTGCCCGAGAAACGGCAAGATTTGGTGGCAGTAGTCTGACATATTGTCATCGGGAAAGACCAAATGTGTCTTGTCGCCTGATCCAGCCATGAGACAACCCGAACATCCCCGTTGCTGGCGGCTATTTGTCAGACGGTAAAAGAGTACATACAAACTACAATGACCAGAGAGCAGAGTGGCGCAGCGGAAGCGTGCTGGGCCCATAACCCAGAGGTCGATGGATCGAAACCATCCTCTGCTATCTGGAGCTTGCTCTCTGTTATCTTTTGTCTGCCCATAGGATGCTGTGGAACTGCTATCATCGTGAACCTTTCCTCAATTCTCTTCTTACTGAAAAAAAAAAATCATTTATTCACTGTTCTGTCAATTTAAAATCACTCTGTCAGTATCCATAGAGGTGGTACAACAGTTCAGCGTGAAAGACAAAGGTAATGACTTTAAGGCAAACACTTTCAGGGGAGCTAATATTTTACGGTGACAAGCAAATAATCCAAACAGAACGGCAAAGAGCTCAACTTTTTTGTCCAATATTGGCCCGATTAGCTATCGCAGCCAATTTTCCATTTTTACGTACAACCGTATGTGCTTGCGCTTGCTAGGGAACATAACATTTTGTTGCCTGCTTGCGAGCCGTATCGTATGAAAAGTACGTGAACATACATCAAGCAATTCTTCAATGAACGTTCTCTCCCGAGCACCAGTGACGAACAGGTTTTTCCTCATTTTGTCCCCCCAGTCACTCACATGCACACGCACACACAGAAACAAGACATTGGCGCGGCGCATTGTTGTTGTCGTCACCATCGTAACGAGTGTGTCGCGTCGCGTTGACCGGTGACACGTTTTCTACTTCCACCTCTCGGACAGTGTTTGATTTGACAAGAAAAAGCCCAGTGATGGTAAAAGACGGGATAGGGTGCTATCGGAAAAAATGCCGAGTAGTGCCTGCCCGAGAAACGGCAAGATTTGGTGGCAGTAGTCTGACATAGTGTCATCGGGAAAGACCAAATGTGTCTTGTCTCCTGATCCAGCCAAGAGACAACCCGAACATCCCCGTTGCTGGCGGCTGATATCCTCTGCTATCTGGAGCTTGCGCTCTGTTATCTTGTGTCTGCTCATAGGATGCTGTGGAACTGCTACCATTTTACGTCTTCCTCTTCGTGAGAAATATTGTGCAATTAAGACTTGTCAACTCATTGGCTGAGGCCCACGGGTCGTGAACCTTTCCTAATTCACTTCTTACTGAAAAAAAAAAAAAAATCGTCATTTTTTTCACTGTTCTGTGAATTTAAAATCACTCTGTCAGTACCCATATCGGTGGCACGACAGTTCAGCGTGAAAGACAAAGGTAATGACTTTAAGGCAAACACTTTCAGGGGAGCTAATATTTTACGGCGACAAGCAAATAATCCAAACAGAACGGCAAAGAGCTCTACTTTTTTGTGGCCAAAAATATCTATTGTCCCAAGCGCCTTGTCGGAGCCAATGACAAAATATTAAGATATCAACTATATTGACAAGGAACTGGCAGTGGTGGGATTTGAACCCACGCCTCCTGAGAGACTGGAGCCTTAATCCAGCGCCTTGGACCGCTCGGCCACACTACCTGAAAACCCCATCTTTGTAAGGGGAATTTTATTGGTAAATGTAAGCCCGACCAAGTAAAATGATGGGATCCCCGGACTTCCCTATCATAGCCAACATTGACATGAAATATGTGGAAAACAGAGCTCCTAAATCACTTAAGACTACAACTGCAATTCATTGGCTGAGAGAATATTCTTCTTATGCCTAGATCAAACAAAATGATTTTACGTCCAATATTGGCCCGATGAGCTATCGCAGCCAATTTTCCAGATTGGGTACCGACATATGTCGGGAACAACAAAACTTCTTGTTGTGTGATATAATCCACGACAAATTATTTGGCCCTACGACGCCAAAATGATCTGGCAAATTTTTTTGGGGGGATATCTTCCGTGCAGTGTGACATATCAACAACTCTCCGGCAGCGCAACTTGATGGAGACCAGTTGGATTTTGTATTGTAACCGGCGCATCGCCTCCAGTGCTTGCCGTTGTCAACATACTTGCGCGCCGTTGTTAACATTTATTCTCATGCACAAACCAATATCGAAGCTTTAGGGCATGATTCGACGTGACGCCGCCATTTTTACGTACAACCGTATGTGCTTGCGATTGCTAGGGTACATAACATTTTGTTGCCTGCTTGCGAGCCGTATCGTATGAAAAGTACGTGAACATACATCAAGCAATTCTTCAATGAACGTTCTCTCCCGAGCACCAGTGACGAACAGGTTTTTCCTCATTTTGTCCCCCCACAGTCACTCACATGCACACGCACACACAGAAACAAGACATTGGCGCGGCGCATTGTTGTTATCGTAACGAGTGTGTCACGTCGTGTTGACCGGTGACACGTTTTCTGCTTCCACCTCTCGGACAGTGTTTGATTTGACAAGAAAAAGCCCAGTGATGGTAAAAGACGGGATAGGGTGCTATCGGAAAAAATGTCGAGTCGTGTCTGCCCGAGAAACGGCAAGACTTGGAGGCAGTAGTCTGACATAGTGTCATCTAGAAAGACCAAATGTGTCTTGTCGCCTGATCCAGCCATGAGACAACCCGAGCATCCCCGTTGCTGGCGGCTAATATTTGTCAGACGGTAAAAGAGTACATACAAACTGCAATGACCAGAGAGCAGAGTGGTACAGCGGAAGCGTGCTGGGCCCATAACCCAGAGGTCGATTGATAGAAACGATCCTCTGCTATCTGGAGCTTGCTCTCTGTTATCTCGTGTCTGCTCATAGGATTCTGTGGAACTGCTATCATTTTACGTCTTACTCTTAGTTAGAAATATTGTGCAATTAAGACTTGTCAACTCATTGGCTGAGGCCCACGGGTCGTGAACCTTTCCTCAATTCACTTCTTGCTGAATAAAATAAAATCGTCATTTTTTTCACTGTTCTGTCAATTTAAAATCACTCTGTCATTACCCATATCGGTGGCACGACAGTTCAGCGTGAAAGACAAAGGAATTGACTTTAAGGCAAACACTTTCAGGGGAGCTAATATTTTACGGCGACAAGCAAACAATCCAAACAGAACAGCAAAGAGGTCGACTTTTTTGTGGCCAAAAATATCTATTGTCCCAAGCCCCTTGTCGGAGCCAATGACAAAATAGTAAGACATCAACTATATTGACAAGGAACTGGCAGTGGTGTGATTTTAACCCACGCCTCCTGAGAGACTGGAGCCTTAAACCAGCGCCTTGGACCGCTCAGCCACACTACCTGAAAACCCCATCTTTGTAAGGGGAATTTTATTGGTAAATGTAAGCCAGACCAAGGTAAAATAAGGGGATCAACGGACTTCCCAATCACAGCCAACCTTAACATGAAATATGTGGAAAGCAGAGCTCCTAAATCTCTTAAGACTACAACTGCAATTCATTGGCTGAGAGAATATTCTTCTTATGCCTAGATCAAACAAAATGATTTTAAATCCAATATTGGCCTGATTAGCTATCGCAGCCAATTTTCCAGATCGGGTCCCGACATATGTCGGGAACGACAAAAATTGTTGTTGTGTGATATAATCCACGACAAACGATTTGGCCCTACGACGCCAAAATGATCTGGCAAATTGTTTTCTTTGGATATCTTCCGTGCAGTGTGACATATCAACAACTCTCCGGCAGCGCAACTTGATGGAGACCAGTAGGATTGTGTATTGTAACCGGCGCATCTCCTCCAGTGCTTGCCATTGTCAACATACTTCCGCGCCGTTGTTCACATTTATTCTCATGCACAAACCAATGTTTACCGTCACTTTAGGGCATGATTCGACGTGACGCCGCCATTTTTATGTACAACCGTATGTGCTTGCGCTTGCTAGGGTACATAACATTTTGTTGCCTGCTTGCGAGCCGTATTGTATGAAAAGTACGTGAACATACCTCAAGCAATCCTTCAATGAACGTTCTCTCCCGAGCACCAGCGACGAACAGGTTTTTCCTCATTTTGTCTCCCCACAGTCACACACATGCACACGCACACAGAAACAAGACATTGGTGCGGCGCATTGTTGTTGTCGTCACCATCGTAACGAGTGTGTCCCGTCGCATTGACCGGTGACACGTTTTCTGCTTCCACCTCTCGGACAGTGTTTGATTTGACAAGAAAAAGCCTAGTGATGGTAAAAGACGGGATAGGGTGCTATCGGAAAAAATGTCGAGGAGTGTCTGCCCGAGAAACGGCAAGATTTGGTGGCAGTAGTCTGACATAGTGTCATCGGGAAAGACCAAATGTGTCTTGTCTCCTGATCCAGCCAAGAGACAACCCGAACATCCCCGTTGCTGGCGGCTGATATCCTCTGCTATCTGGAGCTTGCGCTCTGTTATCTTGTGTCTGCTCATAGGATGCTGTGGAACTGCTACCATTTTACGTCTTCCTCTTCGTGAGAAATATTGTGCAATTAAGACTTGTCAACTCATTGGCTGAGGCCCACGGGTCGTGAACCTTTCCTAATTCACTTCTTACTGAAAAAAAAAAATAAATCGTCATTTTTTTCACTGTTCTGTCAATTTAAAATCACTCTGTCAGTACCCATATCGGTGGCACGACAGTTCAGCGTGAAAGACAAAGGTAATGACTTTAAGGCAAACACTTTCAGGGGAGCTAATATTTTACGGCGACAAGCAAATAATCCAAACAGAACGGCAAAGAGCTCTACTTTTTTGTGGCCAAAAATATCTATTGTCCCAAGCGCCTTGTCGGAGCCAATGACAAAATATTAAGATATCAACTATATTGACAAGGAACTGGCGGTGGTGGGATTTGAACCCACGCCTCCTGAGAGACTGGAGCCTTAACCCAGCGCCTTGGACCGCTCAGCCACACTACCTGAAAACCCCGTCTTTGTAAGGGGAATTTTATTGGTAAATGTATGCCCGACCAAGTAAGTAAAATGATGGGATCCCCGGACTTCCCTATCATAGCCAACATTGACATGAAATATGTGGAAAACAGAGCTCCTAAATCACTTAAGACTACAACTGCAATTCATTGGCTGAGAGAATATTCTTCTTATGCCTAGATCAAACAAAATGATTTTACGTCCAATATTGGCCCGATGAGCTATCGCTGCCAATTTTCCAGATCGGGTACCGACATATGTCGGGAACAACAAAACTTCTTGTTGTGTGATATAATCCACGACAAATTATTTGGCCCTACGACGCCAAAATGATCTGGCAAATTTTTTTGGGAGGATATCTTCCGTGCAGTGTGACATATCAACAACTCTCCGGCAGCGCAACTTGATGGAGACCAGTTGGATTTTGTATTGTAACCGGCGCATCGCCTCCAGTGCTTGCCGTTGTCAACATACTTGCGCGCCGTTGTTAACATTTATTCTCATGCACAAACCAATATCGAAGCTTTAGGGCATGATTCGACGTGACGCCGCCATTTTTACGTACAACCGTATGTGTTTGCGTTTGCTAGGGTACATAACATTTTGTTGCCTGCTTGCGAGCCGTATCGTATGAAAAGTACGTGAACATACATCAAGCAATTCTTCAATGAACGTTCTCTCCCGAGCACCAGTGACGAACAGGTTTTTCCTCATTTTGTCCCCCCACAGTCACTCACATGCACACGCACACACAGAAACAAGACATTGGCGCGGCGCATTGTTGTTATCGTAACGAGTGTGTCACGTCGCGTTGACCGGTGACACGTTTTCTGCTTCCACCTCTCGGACAGTGTTTGATTTGACAAGAAAAAGCCCAGTGATGGTAAAAGACGGGATAGGGTGCTATCGGAAAAAATGTCGAGTCGTGTCTGCCCGAGAAACGGCAAGACTTGGAGGCAGTAGTCTGACATAGTGTGATCTAGAAAGACCAAATGTGTCTTGTCGCCTGATCCAGCCATGAGACAACCCGAACATCCCCGTTGCTGGCGGCTATTTGTCAGACGGTAAAAGAGTACATACAAACTACAATGACCAGAGAGCAGAGTGGCGCAGCGGAAGCGTGCTGGGCCCATAACCCAGAGGTCGATGGAATGAAACCATCCTCTGCTATCTGGAGCTTGCTCTCTGTTATCTCGTGTCTGCTCATAGGATTCTGTGGAACTGCTATCATTTTACGTCTTACTCTTAGTTAGAAATATTGTGCAATTAAGACTTGTCAACTCATTGGCTGAGGCCCACGGGTCGTGAACCTTTCCTCAATTCACTTCTTGCTGAATAAAATAAAATCGTCATTTTTTTCACTGTTCTGTCAATTTAAAATCACTCTGTCAGTACCCATATCGGTGGCACGACAGTTCAGCGTGAAAGACAAAGGTATTGACTTTAAGGCAAACACTTTCAGGGGAGCTAATAATTTACGGCGACAAGCAAACAATCCAAACAGAACAGCAAAGAGGTCGACTTTTTTGTTGCCAAAAATATCTATTGTCCCAAGCCCCTTGTCGGAGCCAATGACAAAATAGTAAGACATCAACTATATTGACAAGGAACTGGCAGTGGTGGGATTTGTACCCACGCCTCCTGAGAGACTGGAGCCTTAATCCAGCGCCTTGGATCGCTCGGCCACACTACCTGAAAACCCCATCTTTGTAAGGGGAATTTTATTGGTAAATGTAAGCCCGACCAAGTAAGTAAACTGATGGGATCCCCGGACTTCCCTATCATAGCCAACATTGACATGAAATATGTGGAAAACAGAGCTCCTAAATCACTTAAGACTACAACTGCAATTCATTGGCTGAGAGAATATTCTTCTTATGCCTAGATCAAACAAAATGATTTTACGTCCAATATTGGCCCGATGAGCTATCGCAGCCAATTTTCCAGATCGGGTACCGACATATGTCGGGAACAACAAAACTTCTTGTTGTGTGATATAATCCACGACAAATTATTTGGCCCTACGACGCCAAAATGATCTGGCAAATTTTTTTGGGAGGATATCTTCCGTGCAGTGTGACATATCAACAACTCTCCGGCAGCGCAACTTGATGGAGACCAGTTGGATTTTGTATTGTAACCGGCGCATCGCCTCCAGTGCTTGCCGTTGTCAACATACTTGCGCGCCGTTGTTAACATTTATTCTCATGCACAAACCAATATCGAAGCTTTAGGGCATGATTCGACGTGACGCCGCCATTTTTACGTACAACCGTATGTGTTTGCGATTGCTAGGGTACATAACATTTTGTTGCCTGCTTGCGAGCCGTATCGTATGAAAAGTATGTGAACATACATCAAGCAATTCTTCAATGAACGTTCTCTCCCGAGCACCAGTGACGAACAGGTTTTTCCTCATTTTGTCCCCCCACAGTCACTCACATGCACACGCACACACAGAAACAAGACATTGGCGCGGCGCATTGTTGTTATCGTAACGAGTGTGTCACGTCGCGTTGACCGGTGACACGTTTTCTGCTTCCACCTCTCGGACAGTGTTTGATTTGACAAGAAAAAGCCCAGTGATGGTAAAAGACGGGATAGGGTGCTATCGGAAAAAATGTCGAGTCGTGTCTGCCCGAGAAACGGCAAGACTTGGAGGCAGTAGTCTGACATAGTGTCATCTAGAAAGACCAAATGTGTCTTGTCGCCTGATCCAGCCATGAGACAACCCGAACATCCCCGTTGCTGGCGGCTATTTGTCAGACGGTAAAAGAGTACATACAAACTACAATGACCAGAGAGCAGAGTGGCGCAGCGGAAGCGTGCTGGGCCCATAACCCAGAGGTCGATGGAATGAAACCATCCTCTGCTATCTGGAGCTTGCTCTCTGTTATCTCGTGTCTGCTCATAGGATTCTGTGGAACTGCTATCATTTTACGTCTTACTCTTAGTTAGAAATATTGTGCAATTAAGACTTGTCAACTCATTGGCTGAGGCCCACGGGTCGTGAACCTTTCCTCAATTCACTTCTTGCTGAATAAAATAAAATCGTCATTTTTTTCACTGTTCTGTCAATTTAAAATCACTCTGTCAGTACCCATATCGGTGGCACGACAGTTCAGCGTGAAAGACCAAGGTATTGACTTTAAGGCAAACACTTTCAGGGGAGCTAATAATTTACGGCGACAAGCAAACAATCCAAACAGAACAGCAAAGAGGTCGACTTTTTTGTTGCCAAAAATATCTATTGTCCCAAGCCCCTTGTCGGAGCCAATGACAAAATAGTAAGACATCAACTATATTGACAAGGAACTGGCAGTGGTGGGATTTGTACCCACGCCTCCTGAGAGACTGGAGCCTTAATCCAGCGCCTTGGATCGCTCGGCCACACTACCTGAAAACCCCATCTTTGTAAGGGGAATTTTATTGGTAAATGTAAGCCCGACCAAGTAAGTAAACTGATGGGATCCCCGGACTTCCCTATCATAGCCAACATTGACATGAAATATGTGGAAAACAGAGCTCCTAAATCACTTAAGACTACAACTGCAATTCATTGGCTGAGAGAATATTCTTCTTATGCCTAGATCAAACAAAATGATTTTACGTCCAATATTGGCCCGATGAGCTATCGCAGCCAATTTTCCAGATCGGGTACCGACATATGTCGGGAACAACAAAACTTCTTGTTGTGTGATATAATCCACGACAAATTATTTGGCCCTACGACGCCAAAATGATCTGGCAAATTTTTTGGGGGGGGATATCTTCCGTGCAGTGTGACATATCAACAACTCTCCGGCAGCGCAACTTGATGGAGACCAGTTGGATTTTGTATTGTAACCGGCGCATCGCCTCCAGTGCTTGCCGTTGTCAACATACTTGCGCGCCGTTGTTAACATTTATTCTCATGCACAAACCAATATCGAAGCTTTAGGGCATGATTCGACGTGACGCTGCCATTTTTACGTACAACCGTATGTGCTTGCGATTGCTAGGGTACATAACATTTTGTTGCCTGCTTGCGAGCCGTATCGTATGAAAAGTACGTGAACATACATCAAGCAATTCTTCAATGAACGTTCTCTCCCGAACACCAGTGACGAACAGGTTTTTCCTCATTTTGTCCCCCCACAGTCACTCACATGCACACGCACACACAGAAACAAGACATTGGCGCGGCGCATTGTTGTTATCGTAACGAGTGTGTCACGTCGCGTTGACCGGTGACACGTTTTCTGCTTCCACCTCTCGGACAGTGTTTGATTTGACAAGAAAAAGGCCAGTGATGGTAAAAGACGGGATAGGGTGCTATCGGAAAAAATGTCGAGTCGTGTCTGCCCGAGAAACGGCTAGACTTGGAGGCAGTAGTCTGACATAGTGTCATCCAGAAAGACCAAATGTGTCTTGTCGCCTGATCCAGCCATGAGACAACCCGAGCATCCCCGTTGCTGGCGGCTAATATTTGTCAGACGGTAAAAGAGTACATACAAACTGCAATGACCAGAGAGCAGAGTGGTACAGCGGAAGCGTGCTGGGCCCATAACCCAGAGGTCGATTGATCGAAACGATCCTCTGCTATCTGGAGCTTGCTCTCTGTTATCTCGTGTCTGCTCATAGGATTCTGTGGAACTGCTATCATTTTACGTCTTACTCTTAGTTAGAAATATTGTGCAATTAAGACTTGTCAACTCATTGGCTGAGGCCCACGGGTCGTGAACCTTTCCTCAATTCACTTCTTGCTGAATAAAATAAATAAAATCGTCATTTTTTTCAGTTCTGTCAATTTAAAATCACTCTGTCAGTACCCATATCGGTGGCACGACAGTTCAGCGTGAAAGACAAAGGTATTGACTTTAAGGCAAACACTTTCAGGGGAGCTAATATTTTACGGCGACAAGCAAACAATCCAAACAGAACAGCAAAGAGGTCGACTTTTTTGTGGCCAAAAATATCTATTGTCCCAAGCCCCTTGTCGGAGCCAATGACAAAATAGTAAGACATCAACTATATTGACAAGGAACTGGCAGTGGTGTGATTTTAACCCACGCCTCCTGAGAGACTGGAGCCTTAACCCAGCGCCTTGGACCGCTCAGCCACACTACCTGAAAACCCCATCTTTGTAAGGGGAATTTTATTGGTAAATGTAAGCCAGACCAAGGTAAAATAATGGGATCAACGGACTTCCCAATCACAGCCAACCTTAACATGAAATATGTGGAAAGCAGAGCTCCTAAATCTCTTAAGACTACAACTGCAATTCATTGGCTGAGAGAATATTCTTCTTATGCCTAGATCAAACAAAATGATTTTAAATCCAATATTGGCCTGATTAGCTATCGCAGCCAATTTTCCAGATCGGGTCCCGACATATGTCGGGAACGACAAAAATTGTTGTTGTGTGATATAATCCACGACAAACGATTTGGCCCTACGACGCCAAAATGATCTGGCAAATTGTTTTCTTTGGATATCTTCCGTGCAGTGTGACATATCAACAACTCTCCGGCAGCGCAACTTGATGGAGACCAGTAGGATTGTGTATTGTAACCGGCGCATCTCCTCCAGTGCTTGCCATTGTCAACATACTTCCGCGCCGTTGTTCACATTTATTCTCATGCACAAACCAATGTTTACCGTCGCTTTAGGGCATGATTCGACGTGACGCCGCCATTTTTATGTACTACCGTATATGCTTGCGCTTGCTAGGGTACATAACATTTTGTTGCCTGCTTGCGAGCCGTATTGTATGAAAAGTACGTGAACATACCTCAAGCAATCCTTCAATGAACGTTCTCTCCCGAGCACCAACGACGAACAGGTTTTTCCTCATTTTGTCTCCCCACAGTCACTCACATGCACACGCACACAGAAACAAGAGATTGGTGCGGCGCATTGTTGTTGTCGTCACCATCGTAACGAGTGTGTCCCGTCGCATTGACCGGTGACACGTTTTCTGCTTCCACCTCTCGGACAGTGTTTGATTTGACAAGAAAAAGCCCAGTGATGGTAAAAGACGGGATAGGGTGCTATCGGAAAAAATGTCGAGTCGTGTCTGCCCGAGAAACGGCAAGATTTGGTGGCAGTAGTCTGACATAGTGTCATCTAGAAAGACCAAATGTGTCTTGTCGCCTGATCCAGCCATGAGACAACCCGAACATCCCCGTTGCTGGCGGCTATTTGTCAGACGGTAAAAGAGTACATACAAACTACAATGACCAGAGAGCAGAGTGGGGCAGCGGAAGCGTGCTGGGCCCATAACCCAGAGGTCGATGGATTGAAACCATCCTCTGCTATCTGGAGCTTGCTCTCTGTTATCTTTTGTCTGCCCATAGGATGCTGTGGAACTGCTATCATTTTACGTCTTACTCTTCATCAGAAAATTTGTGCAATTAAGACTTGTCAACTCATTGGCTGAGGCCCACTGGTCGTGAACCTTTCCTCAATTCACTTTTTACTGAAAAAAAAAAATCATTTATTCACTGTTCTGTCAATTTAAAATCACTCTGTCAGTATCCATAGAGGTGGCACAACAGTTCAGCGTGAAAGACAAAGGTAATGACTTTAAGGCAAACACTTTCAGGGGAGCTAATATTTTACGGCGACAAGCAAATAATCCAAACAGAACGGCAAAGAGCTCAACTTTTTTGTCCAATATTGGCCCGATTAGCTATCGCAGCCAATTTTCCATTTTTACGTACAACCGTATGTGCTTGCGCTTGCTAGGGAACATAACATTTTGTTGCCTGCTTGCGAGCCGTATCGTATGAAAAGTACGTGAACATACATCAAGCAATTCTTCAATGAACGTTCTCTCCCGAGCACCAGTGACGAACAGGTTTTTCCTCATTTTGTCCCCCCAGTCACTCACATGCACACGCACACACAGAAACAAGACATTGGCGCGGCGCATTGTTGTTGTCGTCACCATCGTAACGAGTGTGTCGCGTCGCGTTGACCGGTGACACGTTTTCTACTTCCACCTCTCGGACAGTGTTTGATTTGACAAGAAAAAGCCCAGTGATGGTAAAAGACGGGATAGGGTGCTATCGGAAAAAATGCCGAGTAGTGCCTGCCCGAGAAACGGCAAGATTTGGTGGCAGTAGTCTGACATAGTGTCATCGGGAAAGACCAAATGTGTCTTGTCTCCTGATCCAGCCAAGAGACAACCCGAACATCCCCGTTGCTGGCGGCTGATATCCTCTGCTATCTGGAGCTTGCGCTCTGTTATCTTGTGTCTGCTCATAGGATGCTGTGGAACTGCTACCATTTTACGTCTTCCTCTTCGTGAGAAATATTGTGCAATTAAGACTTGTCAACTCATTGGCTGAGGCCCACGGGTCGTGAACCTTTCCTAATTCACTTCTTACTGAAAAAAAAAAAAAAAATCGTCATTTTTTTCACTGTTCTGTGAATTTAAAATCACTCTGTCAGTACCCATATCGGTGGCACGACAGTTCAGCGTGAAAGACAAAGGTAATGACTTTAAGGCAAACACTTTCAGGGGAGCTAATATTTTACGGCGACAAGCAAATAATCCAAACAGAACGGCAAAGAGCTCTACTTTTTTGTGGCCAAAAATATCTATTGTCCCAAGCGCCTTGTCGGAGCCAATGACAAAATATTAAGATATCAACTATATTGACAAGGAACTGGCAGTGGTGGGTTTTGAACCCACGCCTCCTGAGAGACTGGAGCCTTAATCCAGCGCCTTGGACCGCTCGGCCACACTACCTGAAAACCCCATCTTTGTAAGGGGAATTTTATTGGTAAATGTAAGCCCGACCAAGTAAAATGATGGGATCCCCGGACTTCCCTATCATAGCCAACATTGACATGAAATATGTGGAAAACAGAGCTCCTAAATCACTTAAGACTACAACTGCAATTCATTGGCTGAGAGAATATTCTTCTTATGCCTAGATCAAACAAAATGATTTTACGTCCAATATTGGCCCGATGAGCTATCGCAGCCAATTTTCCAGATTGGGTACCGACATATGTCGGGAACAACAAAACTTCTTGTTGTGTGATATAATCCACGACAAATTATTTGGCCCTACGACGCCAAAATGATCTGGCAAATTTTTTTGGGGGGATATCTTCCGTGCAGTGACATATCAACAACTCTCCGGCAGCGCAACTTGATGGAGACCAGTTGGATTTTGTATTGTAACCGGCGCATCGCCTCCAGTGCTTGCCGTTGTCAACATACTTGCGCGCCGTTGTTAACATTTATTCTCATGCACAAACCAATATCGAAGCTTTAGGGCATGATTCGACGTGACGCCGCCATTTTTACGTACAACCGTATGTGCTTGCGATTGCTAGGGTACATAACATTTTGTTGCCTGCTTGCGAGCCGTATCGTATGAAAAGTACGTGAACATACATCAAGCAATTCTTCAATGAACGTTCTCTCCCGAGCACCAGTGACGAACAGGTTTTTCCTCATTTTGTCCCCCCACAGTCACTCACATGCACACGCACACACAGAAACAAGACATTGGTGCGGCGCATTGTTGTTGTCGTCACCATCGTAACGAGTGTGTCCCGTCGCATTGACCGGTGACACGTTTTCTGCTTCCACCTCTCGGACAGTGTTTGATTTGACAAGAAAAAGCCCAGTGATGGTAAAAGACGGGATAGGGTGCTATCGGAAAAAATGTCGAGTCGTGTCTGCCCGAGAAACGGCAAGATTTGGTGACAGTAGTCTGACATAGTGTCATCGGGAAAGACCAAATGTGTCTTGTCGCCTGATCCAGCCATGAGACAACCCGAACATCCCCGTTGCTGGCGGCTATTTGTCAGACGGTAAAAGAGTACATACAAACTACAATGACCAGAGAGCAGAGTGGCGCAGCGGAAGCGTGCTGGGCCCATAACCCAGAGGTCGGTGGATCGAAACCATCCTCTGCTATCTGGAGCTTGCTCTCTGTTATCTCGTGTCTGCTCATAGGATTCTGTGGAACTGCTATCATTTTACGTCTTACTCTTAGTTAGAAATATTGTGCAATTAAGACTTGTCAACTCATTGGCTGAGGCCCACGGGTCGTGAACCTTTCCTCAATTCACTTCTTGCTGAATAAAATAAAATCGTCATTTTTTTCACTGTTCTGTCAATTTAAAATCACTCTGTCAGTACCCATATCGGTGGCACGACAGTTCAGCGTGAAAGACAAAGGTATTGACTTTAAGGCAAACACTTTCAGGGGAGCTAATATTTTTCGGCGACAAGCAAACAATCCAAACAAAACAGCAAAGAGGTCGACTTTTTTGTGGCCAAAAATATCTATTGTCCCAAGCCCCTTGTCGGAGCCAATGACAAAATAGTAAGACATCAACTATATTGACAAGGAACTGGCAGTGGTGTGATTTTAACCCACGCCTCCTGAGAGACTGGAGCCTTAACCCAGCGCCTTGGACCGCTCAGCCACACTACCTGAAAACCCCATCTTTGTAAGGGGAATTTTATTGGTAAATGTAAGCCAGACCAAGGTAAAATAATGGGATCAACGGACTTCCCAATCACAGCCAACCTTGACATGAAATATGTGGAAAGCAGAGCTCCTAAATCTCTTAAGACTACAACTGCAATTCATTGGCTGAGAGAATATTCTTCTTATGCCTAGATCAAACAAAATGATTTTAAATCCAATATTGGCCCGATTAGCTATCGCAGCCAATTTTCCAGATCGGGTCCCGACATATGTCGGGAACGACAAAACTTCTTGTTGTGTGATATAATCCACGACAAACGATTTGGCCCTACGACGCCAAAATGATCTGGCAAATTGTTTTTTTTGGATATCTTCCATGCAGTGTGACATATCAACAACTCTCCGGCAGCGCAACTTGATGGAGACCAATAGGATTATGTATTGTAACCGGCGCATCTCCTCCAGTGCTTGCCATTGTCAACATACTTCCGCGCCGTTGTTCACATTTATTCTCATGCACAAACCAATGTTTACCGTCGCTTTAGGGCATGATTCGACATGACGCCGCCATTTTTATGTACAACCGTATGTGCTTGCGCTTGCTAGGGTACATAACATTTTGTTGCCTGCTTGCGAGCCGTATTGTATGAAAAGTACGTGAACATACCTCAAGCAATCCTTCAAAAAACGTTCTCTCCCGAGCACCAGCGACGAACAGGTTTTTCCTCATTTTGTCTCCCCACAGTCACTCACATGCACACGCACACAGAAACAAGACATTGGTGCGGCGCATTGTTGTTGTCGTCACCATCGTAACGAGTGTGTCCCGTCGCATTGACCGGTGACACGTTTTCTGCTTCCACCTCTCGAACAGTGTTTGATTTGACAAGAAAAAGCCCAGTGATGGTAAAAGACGGGATAGGGTGCTATCGGAAAAAATGTCGAGTCGTGTCTGCCCGAGAAACGGCAAGATTTGGTGGCAGTAGTCTGACATAGTGTCATCTAGAAAGACCAAATGTGTCTTGTCGCCTGATCCAGCCATGAGACAACCCGAACATCCCCGTTGCTGGCGGCTATTTGTCAGACGGTAAAAGAGTACATACAAACTACAATGACCAGAGAGCAGAGTGGCGCAGCGGAAGCGTGCTGGGCCCATAACCCAGAGGTCGGTGGATCGAAACCATCCTCTGCTATCTGGAGCTTGCTCTCTGTTGTCTTTTGTCTGCCCATAGGATGCTGTGGAACTGCTATCATTTTACGTCTTACTCTTCATCAGAAAATTTGTGCAATTAAGACTTGTCAACTCATTGGCTGAGGCCCACGGGTCGTGAACCTTTCCTCAATTCACTTCTTACTGAAAAAAAAAAATCATTTATTCACTGTTCTGTCAATTTAAAATCACTCTGTCAGTATCCATAGAGGTGGCACAACAGTTCAGCGTGAAAGACAAAGGTAATGACTTTAAGGCAAACACTTTCAGGGGAGCTAATATTTTACGGCGACAAGCAAATAATCCAAACAGAACGCCAAAGCGCTAAACTTTTTTGTCCAATATTGGCCCGATTAGCTATCGCAGCCAATTTTCCATTTTTACGTACAACCGTATGTGCTTGCGCTTGCTAGGGAACATAACATTTTGTTGCCTGCTTGCGAGCCGTATCGTATGAAAAGTACGTGAACATACATCAAGCAATTCTTCAATGAACGTTCTCTCCCGAGCACCAGTGACGAACAGGTTTTTCCTCATTTTGTCCCCCCAGTCACTCACATGCACACGCACACACAGAAACAAGACATTGGCGCGGCGCATTGTTGTTGTCGTCACCATCGTAACGAGTGTGTCGCGTCGCGTTGACCGGTGACACGTTTTCTACTTCCACCTCTCGGACAGTGTTTGATTTGACAAGAAAAAGCCCAGTGATGGTAAAAGACGGGATAGGGTGCTATCGGAAAAAATGTCGAGGAGTGTCTGCCCGAGAAACGGCAAGATTTGGTGGCAGTAGTCTGACATAGTGTCATCGGGAAAGACCAAATGTGTCTTGTCTCCTGATCCAGCCAAGAGACAACCCGAACATCCCCGTTGCTGGCGGCTGATATCCTCTGCTATCTGGAGCTTGCGCTCTGTTATCTTGTGTCTGCTCATAGGATGCTGTGGAACTGCTACCATTTTACGTCTTCCTCTTCGTGAGAAATATTGTGCAATTAAGACTTGTCAACTCATTGGCTGAGGCCCACGGGTCGTGAACCTTTCCTAATTCACTTCTTACTGAAAAAAAAAAAAAAATCGTCATTTCTTTCACTGTTCTGTGAATTTAAAATCACTCTGTCAGTACCCATATCGGTGGCACGACAGTTCAGCGTGAAAGACAAAGGTAATGACTTTAAGGCAAACACTTTCAGGGGAGCTAATATTTTACGGCGACAAGCAAATAATCCAAACAGAACGGCAAAGAGCTCTACTTTTTTGTGGCCAAAAATATCTATTGTCCCAAGCGCCTTGTCGGAGCCAATGACAAAATATTAAGATATCAACTATATTGACAAGGAACTGGCAGTGGTGGGATTTGAACCCACGCCTCCTGAGAGACTGGAGCCTTAATCCAGCGCCTTGGACCGCTCGGCCACACTACCTGAAAACCCCATCTTTGTAAGGGGAATTTTATTGGTAAATGTAAGCCCGACCAAGTAAGTAAAATGATGGGATCCCCGGACTTCCCTATCATAGCCAACATTGACATGAAATATGTGGAAAACAGAGCTCCTAAATCACTTAAGACTACAACTGCAATTCATTGGCTGAGAGAATATTCTTCTTATGCCTAGATCAAACAAAATGATTTTACGTCCAATATTGGCCCGATGAGCTTTCGCAGCCAATTTTCCAGATCGGGTACCGACATATGTCGGGAACAACAAAACTTCTTGTTGTGTGATATAATCCACGACAAATTATTTGGCCCTACGACGCCAAAATGATCTGGCAAATTTTTTGGGGGGGATATCTTCCGTGCAGTGTGACATATCAACAACTCTCCGGCAGCGCAACTTGATGGAGACCAGTTGGATTTTGTATTGTAACCGGCGCATCGCCTCCAGTGCTTGCCATTGTCAACATACTTGCGCGCCGTTGTTAACATTTATTCTCATGCACAAACCAATATTGAAGCTTTAGGGCATGATTCGACGTGACGCCGCCATTTTTACGTACAACCGTATGTGCTTGCGATTGCTAGGGTACATAACATTTTGTTGCCTGCTTGCGAGCCGTATCGTATGAAAAGTACGTGAACATACATCAAGCAATTCTTCAATGAACGTTCTCTCCCGAGCACCAGTGACGAACAGGTTTTTCCTCATTTTGTCCCCCCACAGTCACTCACATGCACACGCACACACAGAAACAAGACATTGGTGCGGCGCATTGTTGTTGTCGTCACCATCGTAACGAGTGTGTCCCGTCGCATTGACCGGTGACACGTTTTCTGCTTCCACCTCTCGGACAGTGTTTGATTTGACAAGAAAAAGCCCAGTGATGGTAAAAGACGGGATAGGGTGCTATCGGAAAAAATGTCGAGTCGTGTCTGCCCGAGAAACGGCAAGATTTGGTGGCAGTAGTCTGACATAGTGTCATCGGGAAAGACCAAATGTGTCTTGTCGCCTGATCCAGCCATGAGACAACCCGTACATCCCCGTTGCTGGCGGCTATTTGTCAGACGGTAAAAGAGTACATACAAACTACAATGACCAGAGAGCAGAGTGGCGCAGCGGAAGCGTGCTGGGCCCATAACCCAGAGGTCGGTGGATCGAAACCATCCTCTGCTATCTGGAGCTTGCTCTCTGTTATCTCGTGTCTGCTCATAGGATTCTGTGGAACTGCTAGCATTTTACGTCTTACTCTCAGTTAGAAATATTGTGCAATTAAGACTTGTCAACTCATTGGCTGAGGCCCACGGGTCGTGAACCTTTCCTCAATTCACTTCTCGCTGAATAAAATAAAATCGTCATTTTTTTCACTGTTCTGTCAATTTAAAATCACTCTGTCAGTACCCATATCGGTGGCACGACAGTTCAGCGTGAAAGACAAAGGTATTGACTTTAAGGCAAACACTTTCAGGGGAGCTAATATTTTTCGGCGACAAGCAAACAATCCAAACAAAACAGCAAAGAGGTCGACTTTTTTGTGGCCAAAAATATCTATTGTCCCAAGCCCCTTGTCGGAGCCAATGACAAAATAGTAAGACATCAACTATATTGACAAGGAACTGGCATTGGTATGATTTTAACCCACGCCTCCTGAGAGACTGGAGCCTTAACCCAGCGCCTTGGACCGCTCAGCCACACTACCTGAAAACCCCATCTTTGTAAGGGGAATTTTATTGGTAAATGTAAGCCAGACCAAGGTAAAAAAATGGGATCAACGGACTTCCCAATCACAGCCAACCTTGACATGAAATATGAGGAAAGCAGAGCTCCTAAATCTCTTAGGACTACAACTGCAATTCATTGGCTGAGAGAATATTCTTCTTATGCCTAGATCAAACAAAATGATTTTAAATCCAATATTGGCCCGATTAGCTATCGCAGCCAATTTTCCAGATCGGGTGCCGACATATGTCGGGAACGACAAAACTTCTTGTTGTGTGATATAATCCACGACAAACGATTTGGCCCTACGACGCCAAAATGATCTGGCAAATTGTTTTTTTTTGATATCTTCCGTGCAGTGTGACATATCAACAACTCTCCGGCAGCGCAACTTGATGGAGACCAGTAGGATTGTGTATTGTAACCGGCGCATCTCCTCCAGTGCTTGCCATTGTCAGCATACTTCCGCGCCGTTGTTCACATTTATTCTCATGCACAAACCAATGTTTACCGTCGCTTTAGGGCATGATTCGACATGACGCCGCCATTTTTATGTACAACCGTATGTGCTTGCGCTTGCTAGGGTACATAACATTTTGTTGCCTGCTTGCGAGCCGTATTGTATGAAAAGTACGTGAACATACCTCAAGCAATCCTTCAAAAAACGTTCTCTCCCGAGCACCAGCGACGAACAGGTTTTTCCTCATTTTGTCTCCCCACAGTCACTCACATGCACACGCACACAGAAACAAGACATTGGTGCGGCGCATTGTTGTTGTCGTCACCATCGTAACGAGTGTGTCCCGTCGCATTGACCGGTGACACGTTTTCTGCTTCCACCTCTCGAACAGTGTTTGATTTGACAAGAAAAAGCCCAGTGATGGTAAAAGACGGGATAGGGTGCTATCGGAAAAAATGTCGAGTCGTGTCTGCCCGAGAAACGGCAAGATTTGGTGGCAGTAGTCTGACATAGTGTCATCTAGAAAGACCAAATGTGTCTTGTCGCCTGATCCAGCCATGAGACAACCCGAACATCCCCGTTGCTGGCGGCTATTTGTCAGACGGTAAAAGAGTACATACAAACTACAATGACCAGAGAGCAGAGTGGCGCAGCGGAAGCGTGCTGGGCCCATAACCCAGAGGTCGGTGGATCGAAACCATCCTCTGCTATCTGGAGCTTGCTCTCTGTTGTCTTTTGTCTGCCCATAGGATGCTGTGGAACTGCTATCATTTTACGTCTTACTCTTCATCAGAAAATTTGTGCAATTAAGACTTGTCAACTCATTGGCTGAGGCCCACGGGTCGTGAACCTTTCCTCAATTCACTTCTTACTGAAAAAAAAAAATCATTTATTCACTGTTCTGTCAATTTAAAATCACTCTGTCAGTATCCATAGAGGTGGCACAACAGTTCAGCGTGAAAGACAAAGGTAATGACTTTAAGGCAAACACTTTCAGGGGAGCTAATATTTTACGGCGACAAGCAAATAATCCAAACAGAACGCCAAAGCGCTAAACTTTTTTGTCCAATATTGGCCCGATTAGCTATCGCAGCCAATTTTCCATTTTTACGTACAACCGTATGTGCTTGCGCTTGCTAGGGAACATAACATTTTGTTGCCTGCTTGCGAGCCGTATCGTATGAAAAGTACGTGAACATACATCAAGCAATTCTTCAATGAACGTTCTCTCCCGAGCACCAGTGACGAACAGGTTTTTCCTCATTTTGTCCCCCCAGTCACTCACATGCACACGCACACACAGAAACAAGACATTGGCGCGGCGCATTGTTGTTGTCGTCACCATCGTAACGAGTGTGTCGCGTCGCGTTGACCGGTGACACGTTTTCTACTTCCACCTCTCGGACAGTGTTTGATTTGACAAGAAAAAGCCCAGTGATGGTAAAAGACGGGATAGGGTGCTATCGGAAAAAATGTCGAGGAGTGTCTGCCCGAGAAACGGCAAGATTTGGTGGCAGTAGTCTGACATAGTGTCATCGGGAAAGACCAAATGTGTCTTGTCTCCTGATCCAGCCAAGAGACAACCCGAACATCCCCGTTACTGGCGGCTGATATCCTCTGCTATCTGGAGCTTGCGCTCTGTTATCTTGTGTCTGCTCATAGGATGCTGTGGAACTGCTACCATTTTACGTCTTCCTCTTCGTGAGAAATATTGTGCAATTAAGACTTGTCAACTCATTGGCTGAGGCCCACGGGTCGTGAACCTTTCCTAATTCACTTCTTACTGAAAAAAAAAAAAAAATCGTCATTTCTTTCACTGTTCTGTGAATTTAAAATCACTCTGTCAGTACCCATATCGGTGGCACGACAGTTCAGCGTGAAAGACAAAGGTAATGACTTTAAGGCAAACACTTTCAGGGGAGCTAATATTTTACGGCGACAAGCAAATAATCCAAACAGAACGGCAAAGAGCTCTACTTTTTTGTGGCCAAAAATATCTATTGTCCCAAGCGCCTTGTCGGAGCCAATGACAAAATATTAAGATATCAACTATATTGACAAGGAACTGGCAGTGGTGGGATTTGAACCCACGCCTCCTGAGAGACTGGAGCCTTAATCCAGCGCCTTGGACCGCTCGGCCACACTACCTGAAAACCCCATCTTTGTAAGGGGAATTTTATTGGTAAATGTAAGCCCGACCAAGTAAGTAAAATGATGGGATCCCCGGACTTCCCTATCATAGCCAACATTGACATGAAATATGTGGAAAACAGAGCTCCTAAATCACTTAAGACTACAACTGCAATTCATTGGCTGAGAGAATATTCTTCTTATGCCTAGATCAAACAAAATGATTTTACGTCCAATATTGGCCCGATGAGCTTTCGCAGCCAATTTTCCAGATCGGGTACCGACATATGTCGGGAACAACAAAACTTCTTGTTGTGTGATATAATCCACGACAAATTATTTGGCCCTACGACGCCAAAATGATCTGGCAAATTTTTTGGGGGGGATATCTTCCGTGCAGTGTGACATATCAACAACTCTCCGGCAGCGCAACTTGATGGAGACCAGTTGGATTTTGTATTGTAACCGGCGCATCGCCTCCAGTGCTTGCCATTGTCAACATACTTGCGCGCCGTTGTTAACATTTATTCTCATGCACAAACCAATATTGAAGCTTTAGGGCATGATTCGACGTGACGCCGCCATTTTTACGTACAACCGTATGTGCTTGCGATTGCTAGGGTACATAACATTTTGTTGCCTGCTTGCGAGCCGTATCGTATGAAAAGTACGTGAACATACATCAAGCAATTCTTCAATGAACGTTCTCTCCCGAGCACCAGTGACGAACAGGTTTTTCCTCATTTTGTCCCCCCACAGTCACTCACATGCACACGCACACACAGAAACAAGACATTGGTGCGGCGCATTGTTGTTGTCGTCACCATCGTAACGAGTGTGTCCCGTCGCATTGACCGGTGACACGTTTTCTGCTTCCACCTCTCGGACAGTGTTTGATTTGACAAGAAAAAGCCCAGTGATGGTAAAAGACGGGATAGGGTGCTATCGGAAAAAATGTCGAGTCGTGTCTGCCCGAGAAACGGCAAGATTTGGTGGCAGTAGTCTGACATAGTGTCATCGGGAAAGACCAAATGTGTCTTGTCGCCTGATCCAGCCATGAGACAACCCGTACATCCCCGTTGCTGGCGGCTATTTGTCAGACGGTAAAAGAGTACATACAAACTACAATGACCAGAGAGCAGAGTGGCGCAGCGGAAGCGTGCTGGGCCCATAACCCAGAGGTCGGTGGATCGAAACCATCCTCTGCTATCTGGAGCTTGCTCTCTGTTATCTCGTGTCTGCTCATAGGATTCTGTGGAACTGCTAGCATTTTACGTCTTACTCTCAGTTAGAAATATTGTGCAATTAAGACTTGTCAACTCATTGGCTGAGGCCCACGGGTCGTGAACCTTTCCTCAATTCACTTCTCGCTGAATAAAATAAAATCGTCATTTTTTTCACTGTTCTGTCAATTTAAAATCACTCTGTCAGTACCCATATCGGTGGCACGACAGTTCAGCGTGAAAGACAAAGGTATTGACTTTAAGGCAAACACTTTCAGGGGAGCTAATATTTTTCG
Organism: Phyllopteryx taeniolatus; assembly: GCF_024500385.1. NCBI lineage: Eukaryota > Metazoa > Chordata > Actinopteri > Syngnathiformes > Syngnathidae > Phyllopteryx > Phyllopteryx taeniolatus. Next base: position 95,650 of record NW_026903558.1, read on the forward strand.
GCGACAAGCAAACAATCCAAACAAAACAGCAAAGAGGTCGACTTTTTTGTGGCCAAAAATATCTATTGTCCCAAGCCCCTTGTCGGAGCCAATGACAAAATAGTAAGACATCAACTATATTGACAAGGAACTGGCATTGGTATGATTTTAACCCACGCCTCCTGAGAGACTGGAGCCTTAACCCAGCGCCTTGGACCGCTCAGCCACACTACCTGAAAACCCCATCTTTGTAAGGGGAATTTTATTGGTAAATGTAAGCCAGACCAAGGTAAAAAAATGGGATCAACGGACTTCCCAATCACAGCCAACCTTGACATGAAATATGAGGAAAGCAGAGCTCCTAAATCTCTTAGGACTACAACTGCAATTCATTGGCTGAGAGAATATTCTTCTTATGCCTAGATCAAACAAAATGATTTTAAATCCAATATTGGCCCGATTAGCTATCGCAGCCAATTTTCCAGATCGGGTGCCGACATATGTCGGGAACGACAAAACTTCTTGTTGTGTGATATAATCCACGACAAACGATTTGGCCCTACGACGCCAAAATGATCTGGCAAATTGTTTTTTTTTGATATCTTCCGTGCAGTGTGACATATCAACAACTCTCCGGCAGCGCAACTTGATGGAGACCAGTAGGATTGTGTATTGTAACCGGCGCATCTCCTCCAGTGCTTGCCATTGTCAGCATACTTCCGCGCCGTTGTTCACATTTATTCTCATGCACAAACCAATGTTTACCGTCGCTTTAGGGCATGATTCGACATGACGCCGCCATTTTTATGTACAACCGTATGTGCTTGCGCTTGCTAGGGTACATAACATTTTGTTGCCTGCTTGCGAGCCGTATTGTATGAAAAGTACGTGAACATACCTCAAGCAATCCTTCAATGAACGTTCTCTCCCGAGCACCAGCGACGAACAGGTTTTTCCTCATTTTGTCTCCCCACAGTCACTCACATGCACACGCACACAGAAACAAGACATTGGTGCGGCGCATTGTTGTTGTCGTCACCATCGTAACGAGTGTGTCCCGTCGCATTGACCGGTGACACGTTTTCTGCTTCCACCTCTCGAACAGTGTTTGATTTGACAAGAAAAAGCCCAGTGATGGTAAAAGACGGGATAGGGTGCTATCGGAAAAAATGTCGAGTCGTGTCTGCCCGAGAAACGGCAAGATTTGGTGGCAGTAGTCTGACATAGTGTCATCTAGAAAGACCAAATGTGTCTTGTCGCCTGATCCAGCCATGAGACAACCCGAACATCCCCGTTGCTGGCGGCTATTTGTCAGACGGTAAAAGAGTACATACAAACTACAATGACCAGAGAGCAGAGTGGCGCAGCGGAAGCGTGCTGGGCCCATAACCCAGAGGTCGGTGGATCGAAACCACCTCTGCTATCTGGAGCTTGCTCTCTGTTATCTTTTGTCTGCCCATAGGATGCTGTGGAACTGCTATCATTTTACGTCTTACTCTTCATCAGAAAATTTGTGCAATTAAGACTTGTCAACTCATTGGCTGAGGCCCACGGGTCGTGAACCTTTCCTCAATTCACTTCTTACTGAAAAAAAAAAAATCATTTATTCACTGTTCTGTCAATTTAAAATCACTCTGTCAGTATCCATAGAGGTGGCACAACAGTTCAGCGTGAAAGACAAAGGTAATGACTTTAAGGCAAACACTTTCAGGGGAGCTAATATTTTACGGCGACAAGCAAATAATCCAAACAGAACGGCAAAGAGCTCTACTTTTTTGTGGCCAAAAATATCTATTGTCCCAAGCGCCTTGTCGGAGCCAATGACAAAATATTAAGATATCAACTATATTGACAAGGAACTGGCAGTGGTGGGATTTGAACCCACGCCTCCTGAGAGACTGGAGCCTTAATCCAGCGCCTTGGGCCGCTCGGCCACACTACCTGAAAACCCCATCTTTGTAAGGGGAATTTTATTGGTAAATGTAAGCCCGACCAAGTAAAATGATGGGATCCCCGGACTTCCCTATCATAGCCAACATTGACATGAAATATGTGGAAAACAGAGCTCCTAAATCACTTAAGACTACAACTGCAATTCATTGGCTGAGAGAATATTCTTCTTATGCCTAGATCAAACAAAATGATTTTACGTCCAATATTGGCCCGATGAGCTATCGCAGCCAATTTTCCAGATTGGGTACCGACATATGTCGGGAACAACAAAACTTCTTGTTGTGTGATATAATCCACGACAAATTATTTGGCCCTACGACGGCAAAATGATCTGGCAAATTTTTTTGGGGGGATATCTTCCGTGCAGTGTGACATATCAACAACTCTCCGGCAGCGCAACTTGATGGAGACCAGTTGGATTTTGTATTGTAACCGGCGCATCGCCTCCAGTGCTTGCCGTTGTCAACATACTTGCGCGCCGTTAACATTTATTCTCATGCACAAACCAATATCGAAGCTTTAGGGCATGATTCGACGTGACGCCGCCATTTTTACGTACAACCGTATGTACTTGCGATTGCTAGGGTACATAACATTTTGTTGCCTGCTTGCGAGCCGTATCGTATGAAAAGTACGTGAACATACATCAAGCAATTCTTCAATGAACGTTCTCTCCCGAGCACCAGTGACGAACAGGTTTTTCCTCATTTTGTCCCCCCACAGTCACTCACATGCACACGCACACACAGAAACAAGACATTGGCGCGGCGCATTGTTGTTATCGTAACGAGTGTGTCACGTCGCGTTGACCGGTGACACGTTTTCTGCTTCCACCTCTCGGACAGTGTTTGATTTGACAAGAAAAAGCCCAGTGATGGTAAAAGACGGGATAGGGTGCTATCGGAAAAAATGTCGAGTCGTGTCTGCCCGAGAAACGGCAAGACTTGGAGGCAGTAGTCTGACATAGTGTCATCTAGAAAGACCAAATGTGTCTTGTCGCCTGATCCAGCCACGAGACAACCCGAGCATCCCCGTTGCTGGCGGCTAATATTTGTCAGACGGTAAAAGAGTACATACAAAGTGCAATGACCAGAGAGCAGAGTGGTACAGCGGAAGCGTGCTGGGCCCATAACCCAGAGGTCGATTGATCGAAACGATCCTCTGCTATCTGGAGCTTGCTCTCTGTTATCTCGTGTCTGCTCATAGGATTCTGTGGAACTGCTATCATTTTACGTCTTACTCTTAGTTAGAAATATTGTGCAATTAAGACTTGTCAACTCATTGGCTGAGGCCCACGGGTCGTGAACCTTTCCTCAATTCACTTCTTGCTGAATAAAATAAAATCGTCATTTTTTTCACTGTTCTGTCAATTTAAAATCACTCTGTCAGTACCCATATCGGTGGCACGACAGTTCAGCGTGAAAGACAAAGGTATTGACTTTAAGGCAAACACTTTCAGGGGAGCTAATATTTTACGGCGACAAGCAAGCAATCCAAACAGAACAGCAAAGAGGTCGACTTTTTTGTGGCCAAAAATATCTATTGTCCCAAGCCCCTTGTCGGAGCCAATGACAAAATAGTAAGACATCAACTATATTGACAAGGAACTGGCAGTGGTGTGACTTTAACCCACGCCTCCTGAGAGACTGGAGCCTTAACCCAGCGCCTTGGACCGCTCAGCCACACTACCTGAAAACCCCATCTTTGTAAGGGGAATTTTATTGGTAAATGTAAGCCAGACCAAGGTAAAATAATGGGATCAACGGACTTCCCAATCACAGCCAACCTTGACATGAAATATGTGGAAAGCAGAGCTCCTAAATCTCTTAAGACTACAACTGCAATTCATTGGCTGAGAGAATATTCTTCCTATGCCTAGATCAAACAAAATGATTTTAAATCCAATATTGGCCCGATTAGCTATCGCAGCCAATTTTCCAGATCGGGTCCCGACATATGTCGGGAACGACAAAACTTCTTGTTGTGTGATATAATCCACGACAAACGATTTGGCCCTACGACCCCAAAATGATCTGGCAAATTGTTTTCTTTGGATATCTTCCGTGCAGTGTGACATATCAACAACTCTCCGGCAGCGCAACTTGATGGAGACCAGTAGGATTGTGTATTGTAACCGGCGCATCTCCTCCAGTGCTTGCCATTGTCAACATACTTCCGCGCCGTTGTTCACATTTATTCTCATGCACAAACCAATGTTTACCGTCGCTTTAGGGCATGATTCGACGTGACGCCGCCATTTTTATGTACAACCGTATGTGCTTGCGCTTGCTAGGGTACATAACATTTTGTTGCCTGCTTGCGAGCCGTATTGTATGAAAAGTACGTGAACATACCTCAAGCAATCCTTCAATGAACGTTCTCTCCCGAGCACCAGCGACGAACAGGTTTTTCCTCATTTTGTCTCCCCACAGTCACTCACATGCAAATGCACACGCACACAGAAACAAGACATTGGTGCAGCGCATTGTTGTTGTCGTCACCATCGTAACGAGTGTGTCCCGTCGCATTGACCGGTGACACGTTTTCTGCTACCACCTCTCGGACAGTGTTTGATTTGACAAGAAAAAGCCCAGTGATGGTAAAAGACGGGATAGGGTGCTATCGGAAAAAATGTCGAGGAGTGTCTGCCCGAGAAACGGCAAGATTTGGTGGCAGTAGTCTGACATAGTGTCATCGGGAAAGACCAAATGTGTCTTGTCTCCTGATCCAGCCAAGAGACAACCCGAACATCCCCGTTGCTGGCGGCTGATATCCTCTGCTATCTGGAGCTTGCGCTCTGTTATCTTGTGTCTGCTCATAGGATGCTGTGGAACTGCTACCATTTTACGTCTTCCTCTTCGTGAGAAATATTGTGCAATTAAGACTTGTCAACTCATTGGATGAGGCCCACGGGTCGTGAACCTTTCCTAATTCACTTCTTACTGAAAAAAATAAAAAATCGTCATTTTTTTCACTGTTCTGTCAATTTAAAATCACTCTGTCAGTATCCATAGAGGTGGCACAACAGTTCAGCGTGAAAGACAAAGGTAATGACTTTAAGGCAAACACTTTCAGGGGAGCTAATATTTTACGGCGACAAGCAAATAATCCAAACAGAACGGCAAAGAGCTCTACTTTTTTGTGGCCAAAAATATCTATTGTCCCAAGCGCCTTGTCGGAGCCAATGACAAAATATTAAGATATCAACTATATTGACAAGGAACTGGCAGTGGTGGGATTTGAACCCACGCCTCCTGAGAGACTGGAGCCTTAATCCAGCGCCTTGGACCGCTCGGCCACACTACCTGAAAACCCCATCTTTGTAAGGGGAATTTTATTGGTAAATGTAAGCCCGACCAAGTAAGTAAAATGATGGGATCCCCGGACTTCCCTATCATAGCCAACATTGACATGAAATATGTGGAAAACAGAGCTCCTAAATCACTTAAGACTACAACTGCAATTCATTGGCTGAGAGAATATTCTTCTTATGCCTAGATCAAACAAAATGATTTTACGTCCAATATTGGCCCGATGAGCTTTCGCAGCCAATTTTCCAGATCGGGTACCGACATATGTCGGGAACAACAAAACTTCTTGTTGTGTGATATAATCCACGACAAATTATTTGGCCCTACGACGCCAAAATGATCTGGCAAATTTTTTGGGGGGGATATCTTCCGTGCAGTGTGACATATCAACAACTCTCCGGCAGCGCAACTTGATGGAGACCAGTTGGATTTTGTATTGTAACCGGCGCATCGCCTCCAGTGCTTGCCATTGTCAACATACTTGCGCGCCGTTGTTAACATTTATTCTCATGCACAAACCAATATTGAAGCTTTAGGGCATGATTCGACGTGACGCCGCCATTTTTACGTACAACCGTATGTGCTTGCGATTGCTAGGGTACATAACATTTTGTTGCCTGCTTGCGAGCCGTATCGTATGAAAAGTACGTGAACATACATCAAGCAATTCTTCAATGAACGTTCTCTCCCGAGCACCAGTGACGAACAGGTTTTTCCTCATTTTGTCCCCCCACAGTCACTCACATGCACACGCACACACAGAAACAAGACATTGGCGCGGCGCATTGTTGTTATCGTAACGAGTGTGTCACGTCGCGTTGACCGGTGACACGTTTTCTGCTTCCACCTCTCGGACAGTGTTTGATTTGACAAGAAAAAGCCCAGTGATGGTAAAAGACGGGATAGGGTGCTATCGGAAAAAATGTCGAGTCGTGTCTGCCCGAGAAACGGCAAGACTTGGAGGCAGTAGTCTGACATAGTGTCATCTAGAAAGACCAAATGTGTCTTGTCGCCTGATCCAGCCATGAGACAACCCGAGCATCCCCGTTGCTGGCGGCTAATATTTGTCAGACGGTAAAAGAGTACATACAAACTGCAATGACCAGAGAGCAGAGTGGTACAGCGGAAGCGTGCTGGGCCCATAACCCAGAGGTCGATTGATCGAAACGATCCTCTTCTATCTGGAGCTTGCTCTCTGTTATCTCGTGTCTGCTCATAGGATTCTGTGGAACTGCTATCATTTTACGTCTTACTCTTAGTTAGAAATATTGTGCAATTAAGACTTGTCAACTCATTGGCTGAGGCCCACGGGTCGTGAACCTTTCCTCAATTCACTTCTTGCTGAATAAAATAAAATCGTCATTTTTTTCACTGTTCTGTCAATTTAAAATCACTCTGTCAGTACCCATATCGGTGGCACGACAGTTCAGCGTGAAAGACAAAGGTATTGACTTTAAGGCAAACACTTTCAGGGGAGCTAATATTTTACGGCGACAAGCAAACAATCCAAACAGAACAGCAAAGAGGTTGACTTTTTTGTGGCCAAAAATATCTATTGTCCCAAGCCCCTTGTCGGAGCCAATGACAAAATAATAAGACATCAACTATATTGACAAGGAACTGGCAGTGGTGTGATTTTAACCCACGCCTCCTGAGAGACTGGAGCCTTAACCCAGCGCCTTGGACCGCTCAGCCACACTACCTGAAAACCCCATCTTTGTAAGGGGAATTTTATTGGTAAATGTAAGCCAGACCAAGGTAAAATAATGGGATCAACGGACTTCCCAATCACAGCCAACCTTGACATGAAATATGTGGAAAGCAGAGCTCCTAAATCTCTTAAGACTACAACTGCAATTCATTGGCTGAGAGAATATTCTTCTTATGCCTAGATCAAACAAAATGATTTTAAATCCAATATTGGCCCGATTAGCTATCGCAGCCAATTTTCCAGATCGGGTCCCGACATATGTCGGGAACGACAAAAATTCTTGTTGTGTGATATAATCCACGACAAACGATTTGGCCCTACGACGCCAAAATGATCTGGCAAATTGTTTTCTTTGGATATCTTCCGTGCAGTGTGACATATCAACAACTCTCCGGCAGCGCAACTTGATGGAGACCAGTAGGATTGTGTATTGTAACCGGCGCATCTCCTCCAGTGCTTGCCATTGTCAACATACTTCCGCGCCGTTGTTCACATTTATTCTCATGCACAAACCAATGTTTACCGTCGCTTTAGGGCATGATTCGACGTGACGCCGCCATTTTTATGTACAACCGTATGTGCTTGCGCTTGCTAGGGTACATAACATTTTGTTGCCTGCTTGCGAGCCGTATTGTATGAAAAGTACGTGAACATACCTCAAGCAATCCTTCAATGAACGTTCTCTCCCGAGCACCAGCGACGAACAGGTTTTTCCTCATTTTGTCTCCCCACAGTCACTCACATGCACACGCACACAGAAACAAGACATTGGTGCGGCGCATTGTTGTTGTCGTCACCATTGTAACGAGTGTGTCGCGTCGCATTGACCGGTGACACGTTTTCTGCTTCCACCTCTCGGACAGTGTTTGATTTGACAAGAAAAAGCCCAGTGATGGTAAAAGACGGGATAGGGTGCTATCGGAAAAAATGTCGAGTCGTGTCTGCCCGAGAAACGGCAAGATTTGGTGGCAGTAGTCTGACATAGTGTCATCTAGAAAGACCAAATGTGTCTTGTCACCTGATCCAGCCATGAGACAACCCGAACAGCGTGCTGGGCCCATAACCCAGAGGTCGATGGATCGAAACCATCCTCTGCTATCTGGAGCTTGCTCTCTGTTATCTTTTGTCTGCCCATAGGATGCTGTGGAACTGCTATCATTTTACGTCTTACTCTTCATCAGAAAAATTGTGCAATTAAGACTTGTGCAAACATGCAAACTCCACACAGGCAGGGCCGGTCCTCAGAACTGTGAGGCTGACGCTCTAACCAGTCGACACCGTGCCGCCTATCCATCCATCCATCCATTTTCTGAGCCGCTTCTCCTCACTAGGGTCGCGGGGGTGCTGGAGCCTATCCCAGCTGTCATGGGCAGGAGGCAGGGTACACCCTGAACTGGTTGCCAGCCAATCACAGGGCACATACAAACAAACAACCATTCACACTCACAGTCACACCTACGGGCAATTTAGAGTCTCCACTTAATGCATGTTTTTGGGATGTGGGAGGAAACCGGAGTGCCCGGAGAAAACCCACGCAGGCACGGGGAGAACATGCAAAATCCACACAGGCGGTGCCGGGGATTGAACCCAGTCCTCAGAACTGTGAGGCTGACGCTCTAACCAGTCGGCCACCGTGCCGCCCCGTGCCGCCTAATGTAATCAAAAAACTAAAAATAAAAAGTGAGGTGACCATTCCGCGAAACTCACAAGGCCATTGTTTTTTGCTATACAGTCCACAAAACGGCTGACAGAGCAGGCATGTAGATCGCCCAATGATTGCCGGTGCCCTTGTCATGCAACTATATATTCCTTGTGACGATGACCGTGTGACGAGCAATGGCCAGAAGTAACCGCATCGCTGGTCGAGAAGAAACCAAATAGGAAAAACCCGACATTATGATCACCAGCCTCACGTGCCACCGGGGTGGGGGGAAGTCTCAGGCCCAGCCTCCTTGCGAGGAGAACCTCCAACCTTGACATGCGGCTGGGGTCCTCAGTGGTCAGCTCCTGGTAACGGCAGTTACTTTTGGAGGGGGCCACAGCGCCGCGCTTTACCTAAGGCTGAGTTGGCCTTTTTTATAGTTAAATCCAACTATTAAATGTTACACCTAAATCATAAACCTAAATGTTAAATGTAAATTGAAATTATTACTTTTCAATGTTAAATATATATCTAAATATAAAACTTAAATCAAAATGTTAATTTATATCCAAATGTTAAATGTAAACATCCATCCATCCATTTTCTGAGCCGCTTCTCCTCACTAGGGTCACGGGCGTGCTGGAGCCTATCCCAGCTATCATCGGGCAGGAGGCGGGGTACACCTTGAACTGGTTGCCAGCCAATCGCAGGGCACATACAAACAAACAACCATTTGCGCTCACATGCACACCTATGGGTAATTTAGATATAATATTAAATCTAAATGTTAAATATACATCTTAATATAAATGAGTTCTGAGGACCGGGGTTCAATCCCCGTCCCCGCCAGTGTGGAGTTTGCATGTTCTCCCCGTGCCTGCGTGGGTTTTCTCCGGGCACTCCGGTTTCCTCCCACATCCCAAAAACACGGTAGGTTAATTGAAGTCTCTAAATTGCCCCTCGGTGTGAATGTGAGTGCGGATGGTTGTTTGTTTGTATGTGCCCTGCGATTGGCTGGCAACCAGTTCAGGGTGTACCCCGCCTCCTGCCCAAAGATAGCTGGGATAGGCTCCAGCACTACCCTTGTGAGGATAAGCGGCTCAGGAAATGGATGATATATAGTGGGCAAAGGCCCGCCGAAACCTGACAGTCTCTCTCGTCGAGTTGTTGGCAGCAACTCCTCCCAGACCTGGTAGTGGTTCCACCTCTCCAACCTGGATGCTTCCCGTATATATATATATATATATATATATATACACACACACACACACACACACACACACACACACACAAGGTCTGTATCCATACACCAAGTTAGCGATACGGTACATATCACAGATTCTGTGATAATTTTTGGGAGGGTTGCAAGAGAATTTTTAAAAATATATTTCTTTATTCAGAACACTTCGATAAATGGTTATAATATATACATATATATTATAAATATCCATCCGTCTATTTTCTGACCTGCTTATCTTCTCTGGGGTCGCGGGTATCTCAGCTGACTAGACTATTGGACTATTTTGGAATTAGTACATAGAGTAAGAGATCGAATTGATTCGATCGTTGGTGGTCAAAGAATATGATACGAATACTGGAAATTAAATAACAAAACATGTAAAAATGAAGACACTTTTGTCTTTTGTGTTTAAAAATACTAACACCCAACTAAGGTCACACTCCTTTTATTTCTTTTTTGGTCACACTTTTTGTGATAAAATGTTCTGTCCTGGCAGTCCCAGTCGCAGTCACAAGCACCGCTACTGTACTTAGTTTGCATCAGTGTCACGGACCAACTGCTTCGTGATTCTATTTGTGGCCGTTGTACGGTGCCATCCGGTGATCGGTCACCGGTTCAAATAACTACAGTTTTTTTTTTTGTGTGTGTGTACAAGTTGACACATGATTGTTAAGTTAGATAAATATGCTTTCAAATAACGTAACGAATAAATACTGTTACCATTGTGTATATTTGAAGTGCATTGCAGTATTATTATGGTCCACATGGAGTCGTCATTTTCACATGCATGACTCAACACAGGTACAATGCAGAAATGTGTAAATGAATGTGTGTTTATTGCTCGGTCAAAATCACTATATAATCACAGTGGATTGATCCTTGATCCTTTATCATTTTAAGTCACTTGGTTCAGTACGGCCTTTGCTCAAAACATCGTAATCGGACATTTAAACAGCAGTAGAAGCAAGTCCTATGTAACAGACATAAAGACAGATGATGGAGATGATTTATCCCTCCCCAATTTTAAATGCATCAATAAGTGTACCTTGAGGGTCACATGGACAACAATTAAGTATAAATGAACAGCATAGAGCAGTGGTTCTCAAAGTGTGGAATGGTGCGGGTTGCCTCTTTTGGTATCTGAAAAAAAATCCCAATAAAATATTCAAACTGCATATTGTCACAGCGGTTTCCTTTTCTTAAACACAGTTTAGTACTTATGTTAAGCGCACACACACACACACACACACACGCACACACATTCTGTACAATTACAGGTATTATTTTAATGTCTATTTGGCCCAAATAAGATGCATGCAGTTAGGATGGTGCGGCTGCATGGGACATGGCCTGTGCCCATGCAAACTGTTTTTATTAAAGGTATGTACGTTTTTTTCCGCAACTGTACTCATTGTTCAGCTTCAAACATGCATTCTGAACTAATATGTATTTTTGTAACTATTGCAGGATGAAGTCAGTAAAATTCGCAATCTGGAGAGAAGCCGAGTAGTAGTCCATCTACAAATCAGCGCTTACTGAGTTCACTCACCTGAGTGCCAGTTTGAATGCATTTGGGATGACAATGAACAGCACAGAGCATACTGAAATAAATGTGAGTTCATAAATGACTACATTGGGGCCACTCAAAAGGCAGCGGCCTATTTCTGGTCCCCATCTGTTAAGGCCCCTTACATGATCAGCCGAGATCGGGCATTGTCGATGTAGTATGGCCGAAAAGTAGGGATGTCCCAGGGAAAACCACCTAATTTTAGCATTACCACAACCATATTATTGACATACATTTTAAAACGATTGCATAAGTGTACTACCACTATATAAAAGTATCGTTTATGATTATGCACACTATTTTACAATGTGTTTGCTAGCAAAACAAACCAATTTACCTATTTAAAATTATAGTCCCAAACAGAGCATGGATAAATCATTACTCACCCAATTACTACACTTCATTTTAATAATAGTTTGTTTTCCTATACAATCCTCTTTGAAGGAGTCTGGTTTTTTTAACTTTTGCACATATCTTTATATGTCTACACTACAAACAGGGTTTGGAGGGTAACTGTTACTTTAAAGATAGATGGGCAGCGAGATGGATAGATTTGCTTGCTAATGAAAAGATAAATAGACAGACGGACGCATAGTTAGCTAACCTTTGCATATAACTGTTTGTTATAATAATTGAAATGAAAACAAGAGACAAATTAAGCAGAAAATCTTTGCAGTTTGGGGTAAACAGAGACTTTTACTGCTCACATCAGCAAGTGCATGGATGATGTCACCACCACGAAGTCCATCACTGTCCGTGATAATCAGAAGCCATGGCTGTTGGGGGAGGTCTACAGACTACTGAAGGTCCGCAAAACGGCTTTTAGATCTGGGAGGGCCTGAGGACAGCCTGGGCCAATTTTTCCCGTGGCATCAAGGAGGCCAAGAGGGAGTACTCCAGGAAGATCGCCCACCGCTTCAGTGACAGCAGTGACACCAGGAGTCTGTGGCGTGGTATTCAGACCATTACGGACTATAAACCCTCACCACAGACCTGCGACAGCTCCACCACCCTGCCAAATGAGCTAAATGACTTCTTTGCTATTATGTATTTTATTTAGCTTTTTATATTGATGTTATTATTTGTTCTGCCTTTTGTAGCACAGCAGGCCCTTGAGTACCATAATTTCAATCCTCTGTATGGTGTTACGCTTATAGAAGAATTGACAATAAAAGCACCTTGAACCTTGAGATAGCGGCCAGACCAGTGTCAATATAGGTACTTGGTGGCCACTGGGCAGACACAACTGCATACTGACCTGTCTATGACGCGCACATGTGGTACACATGTTCACGACGGCGCTGTGGATTATAGTGCGTGTACCATCTGAAAGAAGCAATCAATTATGTTGCAACAGGGAGCCTATCATACGGCAGCAGGTCGTTTTTAACTCAGTGGAATTCATAACACAACGATTCGGAGTGCACTCTCTCTCTCTCAAAGAGTGTGGAGGAGGAGATTGCAATGGGGGGAAAAAAGCGACGTTCAACCATTAAAACATGCACAAAATGACATTTTTAATTGCACAAAAAAGGTCACAAATGTGACCAATTTGACACTGCAAGTTAAGAAGAAGTTAACAACATCTCCGCTACATACCAGCTCTAATAGCAAGCCGCCATGTTTTAACGATGATGTCACTGCGCAGCATCGGAGAATATCCCAGCATGCAAAGCGTCGTTTTAATGCTTGTTAAAAATGCTGTTCTGCCAGTTAGTGTTAATAATTATCCCCTAAATAGTTAATCATGTTAATGTTAATAGCCCTTATGTTTTTTATCACTGCTCTGCATCCTACGATTTATTATTTTTTTAAAATCATTTTGCTCGAGGAGTGAAAGTGGTATCGAGATTGATGCTCAAGTTCGTGGCTCGTATCCATGATAGGCTGGGTCGAAGGATTGAAATATCTCCTTAAAGCTAAAATTGCTAATAGGGTAAAATTAGGGTGCACCAAAGTCTGAATAGTTGACACAATAATTTTGTGTAAATTAATCATAGCATATTGAAATAAATTCATAACTGAATGCTTATCAAAATTTGCATTAGATACTGAAAGGTCGAGAGGACAATTATTAACTTTCTAAGCATTTGATTGGATAGAAAGTTTTGTGCGCATTATGTATAGGCAGAAGGCTTTTCGTGATTCCTGGGGGCAAATTTGGGGGTGCGCATTATACTTGAGAGTGTATTATACTGTGTATTATACATGAGAATTTACAGTATTCACAATTATTTTGTTTGATTTATAAATCACGATTAATAAACATGATTCATTAATAAATTAATTAAATGACCTTATTGAAAAATGTTTTGCAACCCGATTTGTATTTGAGTAACCCTGCTTATATAATGGTGGTTTCATTTTTAGATCCAGACGTAGTCGTTTTGAAGGACACATGAAGGTCATCCAGATATCCGGGGACACAATGACCATTCCACTCTGTCTTCCTCTTTCCAGACCCCCCTGTCATCCCCTGTGATGGACTCACCCTACATTTACTGAAAGACACGGGATGCCATAGTCACCCTAACAGCGGTGACAGATGATCAATAATAAAACAAAAAGGTTCTTACTTAATTGTTATGCCTCACTGTTTTGAGTGCGTGGGTTTTCTCCGGCGACTCCTGTTTCCTGCCCCCCAAAATATATTTGTTTATTGATGTATATATGTATTTATTGATTTATTTATTTCTCATTTGAATAACTAAATAATAGTGTAAATAGGAAATACGTGGTGAGAAGACCAGTGTCAGCAGTAGAATAACTCATGAACTTCAGTCATCGTTTTTTACTGACTTTGTTATGGATAATATTAGACTCGTTTGGTGTTGAAGTGGCGGCACGGTGACCGACTGGTTACAGTGTCAGCCTCACAGTTCTGTGACCCGGGTTCAATCCCCGGCCCCGCCTGTGTGGAGTTTGCATGTTCTCCCCGTGCCTGCGTGGGTTTTCTCCGGGTACTCCGGTTTCCTCCCACATCCCAAAAACATGCATGAATTGGAGACTCTAAATTGCCCCTAGGCGTGACTGTGAGTGCGAATGGTTGTTTGTTCTTATGTGCCCTGCGATTGGCTGGCAACCAGTTCAGGGTGTACCCCGCCTCCTGCCCGATGACAGCTGGGATAGGCTCCAGCACGCCCGCGACCCTAGTGAGGAGAAGCGGCTCAGAAAATGGATGGATGGATGGATGGTGTTGAAGTATGAAATGTGAGCATAAAACACAACTCTTGCCTGGTAAATCAAGGCATGCGTATCTCAAGGCAGTACTGCACTGGATTTAAGTCTATGGTCGTACTTGGAGAGCCACGTGTTGTTGTTTTTTTGAGGTGGTACTGCTCTAAATTGTCTGTAGCTATGAATGTGAAAATAAAAGGCCAACATTTGTAGAGGCTCTAAGCGGCTAGCTGTGTTTTGTTTCAAAATACAACATATTTGAAGAAAAGTGCTGAAAACATATCCAAAGACTTCCGCTTCCGGGCTACCATTTTCTTCAATTCCCAAATTACCCACATTTCCCACAATTCCACATTTTATACCCCAATATTTCCCATACATTCCCATTGCGACATTTGACAAAATGGTTCCACATAATTCCCATTCCACATTCAGATCATCTTTATTACACATTCCCACATTCTCCACATTCCCATGTTACACACATTCCACATTTGTCACCTACATTTCACATTTGTCTGCATTAAAATACCCACAATTTCCCACATTCCATCATATTCTACATTTTTCCCTCCTTCTTCAACACTTCTTGACCGATTTAAACCATTCCAACCACAAAATAGTTTACACATTCCCCACATTCCCACATTACCCAAATTCTAAATTTTTCCACATTCAATCACCCACATTTTTCCCACATTCAGACATTCTGCATTATTCCTTCCTTCAACATTCCAAGCCGCTTATCCTCACAAGGGTTGCGGGAGTGCTGGAGCCTATCCCAGCTATCTTCGGGCAGGAGGCGGGGTACACCCTGAACTGGTTGCCAGCCAATACCCGGAGAAAACCCACGCAGGCATGGGGAGCACATGCAAACTCCACACAGGCGGGGCCGGGATTTGAACCCCAGTCCTCAGAACCGTGAGGCAGACGTTCTAACCAGGCGGACACCATGCCACCTCAAGATTTCTTGACCGATTGAAATTATTCCAACAAAATATTTTCCCACATTCCCCTAATTCCCACATTACACAAATTTCACAGTTTTCACCCACATTTCACATTTTCCCAATTGAAAATACCCACGGCGGCACAGTGGACGACTGGTTAGCACATCTACCTCACAGTTCTGAGGACCCGGGCTCAAATCCGGCCTCGCCTGTGTGGAGTTTGCATGTTCTCCCCGTGCTTGCGTGGGTTTTCTGCGGGCACTCTGGTTTCCTCCCACATCCCAAAAACATGCACAGTGGGTTAATTGAAGACTCTAAATTGTCCGTAGTTGTGAATGTGAGTGTGAATGATTGTTTGTTTATATGCGCCCTAATGATTGGCTGGCAACCAGTTCACGGTGTACCCCGCCTCCTGCCTGCAGTTAGTTGGGATAGGCTACAGCATACCTGCAACCCTAGTGAGGATAAGCGGTTTAGAAAATGGATGGATGGATCTCAAATTTTATCACATTTGTGAGTGAGTCGATGTTTCAAATACAGTTCCTTTTTGTGAATTTAATTATTTTTAATGTTATTGTTTGATGCTTATGCCCTTGCAAAATTCTATTCATCAAAGAGCTGTTCAGGACTCCCTTAGTGGCTAAGGTATGGGGGAGCCTCGGGTAAGCGAAATCTGACACATTCGAATTCAGCAAAAATTTAGGGTTTTCCAGCACGAACAGCCTTGCAAGGTCATACCACTGCATTTCAATCATATTCAAGTCTGGACTTTCACTAGGCCACTCCAAAACTTCATTATTTTTTTTATTTTTTTAAGCCATTCAGAAGTTGACTTTCTGTTGTGTTTTGGATCATTATCAGAATCAGAATCAGAATCATCTTTATTTGCCAAGTATGTCCAAAACACACAAGGAATTTGTCTCCGGTAGTTGGAGCCGCTCTAGTACAACAGACAGTCAATTTACAGAACACTTTGGAGACATAAAGACATTGACAAAAAACAATTGTGCAAAAAGATGCAGAGTCCTCTAGCACTTAGAGCAGTTCGAATGACTAATATCGCAATAGTCCGGTGCAATGACCATTGTGCAAAGGGCGCTGAGACTTCAAGGAGTGTATGCGGTTTAAAGTGACGAGTAGTGCGATAATCTGGGACAATGGTTGTGCAAATGTTACAGGTACTCCTCAATCAGTGTGCAAATGGAGCAGATGCTACTCTGGCATGAGTGGCCAGTATATGTAAATAGTGCAGCATGGCGAGACAACTACAGCGAGTGCACGAGTAATACATAATTGGCCCCACAGAAATGTGACAACGAACTCAAGTCAAAACATTGCCAGCTTGTTGTAATGGAATTATAAGTTAGCTGTTTAAGAAGTTGATTGCAAGAGGGAAGAAGCTGTTGGAATGTCTACTAGTTCTAGTTTGCATTGATCGGTAGCGCCTACCTGAGGGAAGGAGCTGGAAGAGCTGGTGATCGGGGTGGGGAGGTCCGAGAGGATTTTGCACGCCCTTGTCTTAGTTCTGGCAGCGTGCAAGTCCTCAAGGGTGGGTAGGGGGGTATCGACAATCCTTTCAGCAGTTTTGATTGTCCGTTGCAGTCAGAGTTTGTCCTTTTTTGTAGCAGCACCAAACCAGACTGTGATGGAAGAACACAGGACTGATTTGATGACCGCTGTGTAGAACTGTCTCAGCAGGTCCGGTGGCAGGCCCTGCTTTCTCAGAAGCCACAGGAAGTACATCCTCTGCTGGGCCTTTTTGAGGATGGAGTTGATGTTGGTCACCCACTTCAGGTCCTGGGAGATTGTAATTCCCAGGAACTTGAAGGTCTCGACGGTTGACACAAGGCAGCTGGACAACGTGAGGGGCAGCTGTGGCGAAGGATGCCTCCTGAAGTCCACGATCATCTCTACAGTCTTGAGCGTGTTCAGCTCCAGGTTGTGTCGGCCGCACCACAGCTCCAGCCGCTCCGCTTCCTGTCGATATGCGGACTCGTCACCGTCCTTGATGAGGCCGATGACAGTGGTGTCATCTGCAAACTTCAGGAGTTTGACAGTCGGGTTCGCTGAGGTGCAGTCGTTAGTGTAGAGAGAGAAGAGCAGCGGAGAGAGGACACAACCTTGGGGCGCCCCAGTGCTGATGCTGCGTGTGGATGAGGTGGCCTCCCCCAGCCTGACCCGCTGTGTCCTGCCCGTCAAATCCACTGGCAGATGGCGGGTGAGACGCTGAGCTGGAGAAGCTTGGATG
Source organism: Phyllopteryx taeniolatus (assembly GCF_024500385.1). Classification (NCBI taxonomy): domain Eukaryota; kingdom Metazoa; phylum Chordata; class Actinopteri; order Syngnathiformes; family Syngnathidae; genus Phyllopteryx; species Phyllopteryx taeniolatus. Next base: position 113,428 of record NW_026903558.1, read on the forward strand.
AAAGGAGTTCAGGGATGATGGTGTTGAACGCTGAGCTGAAGTCCACGAACAGGATCCTCGCGTAGGTCCCTGCACTGTCGAGGTGTTCTAGGATGAAATGCAGTCCCATGTTGACTGCATCATCCGCAGATCTGTTCGCTTGGTAGGCAAACTGCAGGGGGTCCAGCAGGGGACCTGTGACACTCTTGAGGTGGTCCAGCACGAGACGTTCAAAGGACTTCATGACCACAGATGTCAAAGCGACAGGCCTGTAGTCATTCAGACCCGAGATTGCAGGTTTCTTGGGGACTGGAATGATGGTGGAGCGTTTGAAACAGGATGGAACTTCGCACATTTCCAGAGATCTGTTGAAGATCTGAGTGAAGACTGGAGCGAGCTAGTCCGCGCAGACTTTGAGGCAGGATGGGGACACGTGGTCCGGGTCTGCCGCTTTGTTAATCTTTTGTTGTTTGAAGATGCATCTCACATCCTGTTCATGGATGGTTAACGCAGAGGTCAGAGGTGTTATTGTGATCGCGGGTGCGGCCGGGTGGGTGTGTGGTGTGAAACTGTCCTTTTCAAATCTGCAGTAGAAGGTATTCAAGTCATTGGCTAGTGTGCTATTGTTCTCAGCTTGGGGGGATCGTCGCTTGTAATTCGTCAGCGATTGGAATGCATGCCAGACTGATTTAGAGTCGTTTGCGCTAAACTTATTTTCCAACTTTTGCTGTATAGATCCTCTTTGCAGCTGACTAAAGAAATTATCTTTAGTCAGCTGGTTTCTAGCTCGATTATACAGGGCCCTGTCTCCGCTCTGATATGCGTCCTCCTTAGCTTGAAACTGATATAGGATGTGACAGTGTCCGTATATTCATCCAGGCTGCCAGCTGAATTTTCAAAGACACTCCAGTCTGTGCAGTCTAAACAGCTTTGAAGTTTCATATTGGCTTCATTTGTCCACTTTTTGACTGTTTTCACTATAGGCTTTGCACATTTAAGTTCTGGCCTGTACGTCGGTATTAAGTGAATTAAGCAGTGATCTGGTGAGAATCTGAGATTCGACTTCCCGATGGACCCTCCTCTCCAGCACCCCTGAATAGACCTTACGAAGGAGGCTGAGGAGTATGATCCTCCTGTAGTTGGAGCACACCCTCTGGTACCCCTTCTTAAAAAGGGGGACCACCACCCCAGGCTGCCAATCCAGAGGCACTATCCCCGATGTCAACGCGATGTTGCAGAGGCGTCTCAACCAGGACAGCCCCACAACATCCAGAGCCTTTAGGTACTCCGGGTGAATCTCATCAACCCCCGGGGCCTTGCCACCAAGGAGCTTTTTAACCACATCGGTGACCTCAACCCCAGAGAGCGGAGAGCCCACCTCAGAGATTCCAAACTCTCCTTCCTTATGAGGAGGTCTTCAAAGTATTCTCCACACTGACGCACAACGTCCCGAGTCGAGGTCAGCAGCTCCCCATCCCCACTATACACAGTGTTGCCCACCACACAGATCTGAGACGCCTCAATACCCCCCCCCCCCCCCCCCCCCCCCTTGCACAATGGTTTGCACCATGCGCATCGAGTACAGGAATCCTGTCTAGTGCTGTAGACAATCAGCAATCCTTGACACTGGTAGGCGTCAAAACCATGGCGCCTACCAGTGTGGTCACCTCGGTAACGCGCTCTCTAGTATAGTCTTTGTTTTTGTGTTTTGTGTGTTTTTCGTCCGTCTTTGGAGACCTTACACGACTCACTTACACAAGGGGAGACCTGCTAACCATCAAGGAGTCTACTCCGGACTTTCTGTCACCAACTTTCGAATATCCGCTCAGTTTTTTCCCCGAGTTACTCACCGGAGCGGCGTCCGCGGTTTTCGGCGCATGGAGACGGAAGCGGCGCCACAGAGGGAAGCGAGCCGGCATTCAGGAAAAACTCCGCAAGAGAGGACACAGATTGGCGTTCCCGTCGATCCACCTTGCGAATGTACGCTCCCTACCCAACAAAATGGACGAGCTTCATCTTCTGTTAAAGACCAGTAAAGACATCGGACGTTCCGCGGCCATGTGCTTCACGGAGACCTGGCTCGGCGACGCTGTACCCGATGGCGCCGTTATGCTTCCCGGTTTCCACATTCATCGAGCGGACCGCGACATGGAATCATCGGGGAAAACAAAGGGCGGCGGGATAGGCCTCTATATCAACGAAAAATGGTGTACGGACGTCACGGTGCTCAGCACACACTGCAGCCCGCATTTGGAGTCGCTATTCTTAAACTGTAAACCATTCTACTCCCCACGTGAGTTCGCATCATTCATTCTCGCTGGCGTCTATATTCCGCCTCAAGCTAACACGAACGCCGCATTGCTAACGCTCGCCGATCAAGTCAACGAAATTGAAAAAAAAACACCCCGACTCACCCCTCATTATTCTCGGGGACTTTAACAAAGCTAAACTCAACCACGAACTCCCTAAATACAAGCAGGACATCGACTGTCCTACCAGGGAAAATAATACTTTAGACCACTGCTACACCACGGTAAAAAACGCATACCGTGCTATACCTCGTGCAGCCTTGGGCTCGTCTGATCACTGCTTAATTCACTTAATACCGACGTACAGGCAAGAACTTAAATGTGCGAAGCCTACAGTGAAAACAGTCAAAAAGTGGACAAATGAAGCCAAGATGGAACTTCAAAGCTGCTTAGACTGCACAGACTGGAGTGTCTTTGAAAATTCAGCTGGCAGCCTGGATGAATATACGGACACTGTCACATCCTATATCAGTTTCTGTGAAGAGGTCTGTGTACCAACAAAATCATTTCGCACATTCAACAACAATAAGCCGTGGTTCACTGCTAAACTTAAGCAGCTTCGCCAAGCTAAGGAGGACGCATATCAGAGCGGGGACAGGGCCCTGTATAATCGAGCTAGAAACCAGCTGACCAAAGAAATTAACATTGCAAAGAGGATCTATACAGCAAAGTTGGAAAAACAGTTTAGCGCAAACGACTCTAAATCAGTCTGGCATGCATTCCAGTCGCTGACTAATTACAAGCGACGATCCCCCCAAGCTGAGAACAATAGCACACTAGCCAACGACTTGAATACCTTCTACTGCAGATTTGAAAAGGACAGTTTCACACCACACACCAACCCGGCCTCACCCGCGACCACAATCACACCTCTGACCTCTGCGTTAACCATCCATGAACAGGATGTGAGACGCATCTTCAAACAACAAAAGATTAACAAAGCGGCAGGCCCGGACCACGTGTCCCCATCCTGCCTCAAAGTCTGCGTGGACCAGCTCGCGCCAGTCTTCACACAGATCTTCAACAGATCTCTGGAACTGTGCGAAGTACCATCATGTTTCAAACGCTCCACCATCATCCCAGTCCCCAAGAAACCTGCAATCTCGGGTCTGAATGACTACAGGCCTGTCGCTTTGACATCTGTGGTCATGAAGTCCTTTGAATGTCTTGTGCTGGACCACCTCAAGAGTGTCACAGGTCCCCTGCTGGACCCCCTGCAGTTTGCCTACCAAGCGAACAGATCTGCGGATGATGCAGTCAACATGGGACTGCACTTCATCCTAGAACACCTCGACAGTGCAGGGACCTACGCGAGGATCCTGTTCGTGGACTTCAGCTCAGCGTTCAACACCATCATCCCTGAACTCCTTTCATCCAAGCTTCTCCAGCTCAGCGTCTCACCTGCCATCTGCCAGTGGATTTACAGCTTTCTGACGGGCAGGACACAGCAGGTCAGGCTGGGGGAGGCCACCTCATCCACACGCAGCATCAGCACCGGGGCGCCCCAATGTTGTGTCCTCTCTCCGCTGCTCTTCTCTCTCTACACGAACGACTGCACCTCAGCGAACCCGACTGTCAAACTCCTGAAGTTTGCAGATGACACCACTGTCATCGGTCTCGGCGTGCTGCACTATTTGCATATAGTGGCCACTCATGCCAGAGTAGCATCTGCTCCATTTGCACACTGATTGAGGAGTATCTGTAACATTTGCACAACCATTGTCCCAGATTATCGCACTACTCGTCACTTTAAACCGCATACACTCCTTGAAGTCTCAGTGCCCTTTGCACAATGGTCATTGCACCGGACTATTGCGATATTAGCCATTCGAACTGAGGACTCTGCATCTTTTTGCACAGTTGTTGTTTGTTGTTGTTTTTTGTCAATGTCTTTATGTCTCCAAAGTGTTCTGTAAATTGACTGTCTGTTGTACTAGAGCGGCTCCAACTACCGGAGACAAATTCCTTGTGTGTTTTGGACATACTTGGCAAATAAAG